>NC_038246.2:22175094-22208010 GCF_000004515.6 Glycine max | reverse complement strand
ACATGAACGAAAACGCAATTCATGGGGCTCCGAAAAAGTTTGAGAATGGAGAGTTGCACTAAGCAATCACTACACATGGCTCCAAACTCGAAGGTGGACTACACATGAACGAAAATGCAATTCATGGGGCTCCGAAAAGATTGGGAATGGAGAATTGCACTAAGAAATCACTACGCATGGCTCCAAACTCAAAGGTGGAGGACGCATGAATGAAAATGCAATTCATGGGGCTCCGAAAAGATTGAGAATGGAGAATTGCACTAAGCAATCACTACGCCTAGCTCCAAACTCGAAGGTGGAGGACACACGAACGAAAACGCAATTCATCGGGCTCCGAAAAAGATTGAGAATGGAGAATTGCACTAAGCATTCACTACGCATTGCTCCAAACTCGAAGGTGGAGGACACATGAACGAAAACGCAATTCATGGGGCTCCGAAAAGATTGAGAATGGAGAATTGCACTAAGCAATCACTACGCATGGCTCCAAACTCGAAGGTGGACGACACATGAACGAAAACGCAATTCATGGGGCTCCGAAAAGATTGAGAATGGTGAGTTGCACTAAGCAATCACTACGCATAGCTCCAAACACGAATGTGGAGGACACCTGAACGAAAATGCCTTTCAAGGGGCTCCGAAAAGATTGAGAATGGAGAGTTGCACTAAGCAATCACTACGCATGGCTCCAAACTCGAAGGCGGAGGACACATGAACGAAAACGCAATTCATGGGACTCCGAAAAAGGGTGAGAATGGAGAATTGCACTAAGCAATCACTACGCATAGCTCCAAACTCGAAGGTGGACGACACATGAACGAAAACACAATTCATGGGGCTCCGAAAAGATTGAGAATGGAGAATTGCACTAAGCAATTACTACGCATAGCTCCAAACTCGAAGGTGGAGGACACATGAACGAAAATGCAATTCATGGGGCTCCGAAAAGATTGAGAATGGAGAATTGCACTAAGAAATCACTACCCATGGCTCCAAACTCGAAGGTGGAGGACACATGAACGAAAACGCAATTCATGGGGCTCCGAAAAGATTGAGAATGGAGAGTTGCACTAAGCAATCACTACGCATGGCTCCAAACTCGAAGGTGGAGAACACATGAACGAAAACGCAGTTCATGGGGCTCCGAAAAAGTTTGAGAATGGAGAGTTGCACTAAGCAATCACTACGCATAGCTCCAAACTCAAAGGTCGAGGACACATGAACGAAAATGCAATTCATGGGGCTCCGAAAAGATTGAGAATGGAGAATTGCACTAAGAAATCACTACGCATGGCTCCAAACTCGAAAGTGGAGGACACATGAACGAAAACGCAATTCATGGGGCTCCGAAAATATGAGAATGGAGAGTTGCACTAACCAATCACTACGCATAGCTCCAAACTCGAAGGTGGAGGACACAAGAACGAAAACGCAATTCATGAGGCTTCGAAAAAGGGTGAGAATGGAGAAATGCACTAAGCAATCACTATGCATAACTCAAAACTCGAAGGAGGAGGACACATGAACGAAAACACAATTCATGGGGCTCCGAAAAGATTGAGAACGGAGAATTGCACTAAGCAATCACTACGCATAGCTCCAAACTCGAAGGTGGAGGACACATGAACGAAAACGCAATTCATGGGGCTCCAAAAAAAAATTGAGATTGGAGAATTGCACTAAGCAATCACTACGCATGGATCCAAACTTGAAGGTGGAGGACACATGAACGAAAATGCAATTCATGGGGCTCCGAAAAGATTGAGAATGGAGAATTGCACTAAGCAATCACTACGCATAGCTCCAAACTCGAAGGTGGAGGACACATGAATGAAAACGCAATTCATGGGGCTCCGAAAAGATTGAAAATGGAGAGTCGCACTAAGCAATCACTACGCATGGCTCCAAACTCGAAGGTGGAGGACACATGAACGAAAATGCAATTCATGGGGCTCCGAAAAGATTGGGAATGGAGAATTGCACTAAGAAATCACTACGCATGGCTCCAAACTCAAAGGTGGAGGACGCATGAATGAAAATGCAATTCATGGGGCTCCGAAAAGATTGAGAATGGAGAATTGCACTAAGCAATCACTACGCCTAGCTCCAAACTCGAAGGTGGAGGACACACGAACGAAAACGCAATTCATGGGGCTCCGAAAAAGATTGAGAATGGAGAATTGCACTAAGCAATCACTACGCATTGCTCCATACTCGAAGGTGGAGGACACATGAACGAAAACGCAATTCATGGGGCTCCGAAAAGATTGAGAATGGAGAATTGGACTAAGCAATCACTTCGCATAGCTCCAAACTCGAAGGTGGAGGACACATGAATGAAAACGCAATTCATGAGGCTCCGAAAAAGATTGAGAATGGAGAATTGCACTAAGCAATCACTACGCATGGCTCCAAACTCGAAGGTGGAGGACACATGAACGAGAACGCAATTCATGGGGCTACGAAAAAGTTTGAGAATGGAGAGTTGCACTAAGCAATCACTACGCATAGCTCCAAACTCAAAGGTCGAGGACACATGAACAAAAATGCAATTCATGGGGCTCCGAAAAGATTGAGAATGGAGAATTGCACTAAGAAATCACTACGCATGGCTCCAAACTCGAAGGTGGAGGACACATGAACGAAAACGCAATTCATGGGGCTCCGAAAATATTGCGAATGGAGAATTGCACTAACCAATCACTACGCATAGCTCCAAACTCGAAGGTGGAGGACACAAGAACGAAAACGCAATTCATGAGGCTTCGAAAAAGGGTGAGAATGGAGAAATGCACTAAGCAATCACTATGCATAGCTCAAAACTCGAAGGAGGAGGACACATGAACGAAAACACAATTCATGGGGCTCCGAAAAGATTGAGGATGGAGAATTGCACTAAGCAATCACTACGCATAGCTCCAAACTCGAAGGTGGAGGACACATGAACGAAAACACAATTCATGGGGCTCCGAAAAAGGGTGAGAATGGAGAAATGCACTAAGCAATCACTATGCATAGCTCAAAACTCGAAGGAGGAGGACACATGAACGAAAACACAATTCATGGGGCTCCGAAAAGATTGAAAATGGAGAGTTGCACTAAGCAATCACTACGCATGGCTCCAAACTCGAAGGTGGACTACACATGAACGAAAATGCAATTCATGGGGCTCCGAAAAGATTGGGAATGGAGAATTGCACAAAGAAATCACTACGCATAGCTCCAAACTCAAAGGTGGAGGACACATGAATGAAAATGCAATTCATAGGGCTCCAAAAAGATTGAGAATGGAGAATTGCACTAAGCAATCACTACGCCTAGCTCCAAACTCGAAGGTGGAGGACACACGAACGAAAACGCAATTCATGGGGCTCCGAAAAAGATTGAGAATGGAGAATTGCACTAAGCAGTCACTACGCATTGCTCCAAACTCGAAGGTGGAGGACACATGAACGAAAACGCAATTCATGGGGCTCCGAAAAGATTGAGAATGGAGAATTGCACTAAGCAATCACTACGCATGGCTCCAAACTCGAAGGTGGACGACACATGAACGAAAACGCAATTCATGAGGCTCCGAAAAAGGGTTGAGAATGTAGAATTGCACTAAGCAATCACAACGCATGGCTCCAAACTCGAAGGTGGAGGACACATGAACGAAAACGCAATTCATGGGGCTCCGAAAATATTGAGAATGGAGAATTGCACTAAGCAATCACTACGCATAGCTCCAAACTCGAAGGTGGAGGACACAAGAACGAAAACGCAATGCATGAGGCTTCAAAAAAGGGTGAGAATGGAGAAATGCACTAAGCAATCACTATGCATAGCTCAAAACTCGAAGGAGGAGGACACATGAACGAAAACACAATTCATTGGGCTCCGAAAAGATTGAGAATGGAGAATTGCACTAAGCAATCACTACGCATAGCTCCAAACTCGAAGGTGGAGGACACATGAACGAAAACACAATTCATGGGGCTCCAAAAAAAAATTGAGAATGGAGAATTGCACTAAGCAATCACTACGCATGGATCCAAACTTGAAGGTGGAGGACACATGAATGAAAATGCAATTCATGGGGCTCCGAAAAGATTGAGAATGGAGAATTGCACTAAGCAATCACTACGCATAGCTCCAAACTCGAAGGTGGAGGACACATGAATGAAAACGCAATTCATGGGGCTCCGAAAAGATTGAAAATGGAGAGTTGCACTAAGCAATCACTACGCATGGCTCCAAACTCGAAGGTGGAGGACACATGAACGAAAATGCAATTCATGGGGCTCCGAAAAGATTGGGAATGGAGAATTGCACTAAGAAATCACTACGCATGGCTCCAAACTCAAAGGTGGAGGACGCATGAATGAAAATACAATTCATGGGGCTCCGAAAAGATTGAGAATGGAGAATTGCACTAAGCAATCACTACGCCTAGCTCCAAACTCGAAGGTGGAGGACACACGAACGAAAACGCAATTCATGGGGCTCCGAAAAAGATTGAGAATGGAGAATGGCACTAAGCAATCACTACGCCTAGCTCCAAACTCGAAGGTGGAGGACACACGAACGAAAACGCAATTCATGGGGCTCCGAAAAAGATTGAGAATGGAGAATTGCACTAAGCAATCACTACGCATTGCTCCAAACTCGAAGGTGGAGGACACATGAACGAAAACGCAATTCATGGGGCTCCGAAAAGATTGAGAATGGAGAATTGGACTAAGCAATCACTACGCATAGCTCCAAACTCGAAGGTGGAGGACACATGAATGAAAAAGCAATTCATGAGGCTCCGAAAAAGATTGAGAATGGAGAATTGCACTAAGCAATCGCTACGCATGGCTCCAAACTCGAAGCTGGAGTACATATGAACCAAAAGGCAATTCATGGGGCTCTGAAAAAAAAATTGAGAATGGAGAATTGCACTATGCAATCACTACGCATGGCTCCAAACTCGAAGGTGGAGGACACATGAACGAAAATACAATTCACGGGGCTCCGAAAAGATTGAGAATGGAGAATTGCACTAAGCAATCACTACGCATAGCTCCAAACTCGAAGGTGGAGGACACATGAACGAAAATGATATTCATGGGGCTCCGAAAAGATTGAGAATGGAGAATTGCACTAAGAAATCACTACGCATGGCTCCAAACTCGAAGGTGGAGGACACATGAACGAAAACGCAATTCATGGGGCTCCGAAAACATTGAGAATGGAGAATTGCACTAAGCAATCACTACGCATAGCTCCAAACTCGAAGGTGGAGGACACATGAACGAAAACACAATTCATGGGGCTCCGAAAAAAGGTGAGAATGGAGAATTGCACTAAGCAATCACTACGCATAGCTCCAAACTCGAAGGTGGAGGACACATGAACGAAAACGCAATTCATGGGGCTCCGAAAAGATTGAGAATGGAGAATTGCACTAAGCAATCACTACGCATGGCTCCAAACTCGAAGGTGGACGACACATGAACGAAAACGCAATTCATGAGGCTCCGAAAAAGGGTTGAGAATGGAGAATTGCACTAAGCAATCACAACGCATGGCTCCAAACTCGAAGGTGGAGGACACATGAACGAAAACGCAATTCATGGGGCTCCGAAAATATTGAGAATGGAGAATTGCACTAAGCAATCACTACGCATAGCTCCAAACTCGAAGGTGGAGGACACAAGAACGAAAACGCAATTCATGAGGCTTTGAAAAAGGGTGAGAATGGAGAAATGCACTAAGCAATCACTATGCATAGCTCAAAACTCGAAGGAGGAGGACACATGAACGAAAACACAATTCATGGGGCTCCGAAAAGATTGAGAATGGAGAATTGCACTAAGCAATCACTACGCATAGCTCCAAACTCGAAGGTGGAGGACACATGAACGAAAACACAATTCATGGGGCTCCAAAAAAAAATTGAGAATCTAGAATTGCACTAAGCAATCACTACGCATGGACCCAAACTTGAAGGTGGAGGACACATGAATGAAAATGCAATTCATGGGGCTCCGAAAAGATTGAGAATGGAGAATTGCACTAAGCAATCACTACGCATAGCTCCAAACTCGAAGGTGGAGGACACATGAATGAAAACGCAATTCATGGGGCTCCGAAAAGAGTTAAAATGGAGAGTTGCACTAAGCAATCACTACGCATGGCTCCAAACTCGAAGGTGGAGGACACATGAACGAAAATGCAATTCATGGGGCTCCGAAAAGATTGGGAATGGAGAATTGCACTAAGAAATCACTACGCATGGCTCCAAACTCAAAGGTGGAGGACGCATGAATGAAAATGCAATTCATGGGGCTCCGAAAAGATTGAGAATGGAGAATTGCACTAAGCAATCACTACGCCTAGCTCCAAACTCGAATGTGGAGGACACACGAACGAAAACGCAATTCATGGGGCTCCGAAAAAAATTGAGAATGGAGAATTGCACTAAGCAATCACTACGCATTGCTCCAAACTCGAAGGTGGAGGACACATGAACGAAAACGCAATTCATGGGGCTCCGAAAAGATTGAGAATGGAGAATTGGACTAAGCAATCACTACGCATAGCTCCAAACTCGAAGGTGGAGGACACATGAATGAAAACGCAATTCATGAGGCTCCGAAAAAGATTGAGAATGGAGAATTGCACTAAGCAATCGCTACGCATGGCTCCAAACTCGAAGCTGAAGTACATATGAACCAAAAGGCAAATCATGGGGGCTCTGAAAAAAAAATTGAGAATGGAGAATTGCACTAAGCAATCACTACGCATGGCTCCAAACTCGAAGGTGTAGGACACATGAACGAAAATACAATTCACGGGGCTCCGAAAAGATTGAGAATGGAGAATTGCACTAAGCAATCACTACGCATAGCTCCAAACTCGAAGGTGGAGGACACATGAACGAAAATGATATTCATGGGGCTCCGAAAAGATTGAGAATGGAGAATTGCACTAAGAAATCACTACGCATGGCTCCAAACTCGAAGGTGGAGGACACATGAACGAAAACGCAATTCATGGGGCTCCGAAAACATTGAGAATGGAGAATTGCACTAAGCAATCACTACGCATAGCTCCAAACTCGAAGGTGGAGGACACATGAACGAAAACGCAATTCATGGGGCTCCGAAAAAAGGTGAGAATGGAGAATTGCACTAAGCAATCACTACGCATAGCTCCAAACTCGAAGGTGGAGGACACATGAACGAAAACGCAATTCATGGGGCTCCGAAAAGATTGAGAATGGAGAATTGCACTAAGCAATCACTACACATGGCTCCAAACTCGAAGGTGGAGGACACATGAACGAAAACGCAATTCATGAGGCTCCGAAAAAGGGTTGAGAATGGAGAATTGCACTAAGCAATCACTACGCATGGCTCGAAACTCGAAGGTGGAGGACACATGAACGAAAATGCAATTCATGAGGCTCCGAAAAAGATTGAGAGTTGAGAATTGCACTAAGCAATCACTACGCATGGCTCCAAACTCGTAGGTGGAGGACACATGAACGAAAACGCAATTCATGGGGCTAAGAAAAAAAAATTGAGAATGGAGAATTTCACTAAGCAATCACTACGCATGGCTCCAAACTCGAAGGTGGAGGACACATGAACGAAAACGCAATTCCTGGGGCTCCGAAAAAGATTGGTCGGCAGGACCGAACGATCCACCGGGTCTTTCCACCTACAAAAGCAAACATGCTTTTTGCAAAGAAAAATAAATCATTCGCGAGAGCACCATATCTTAGAGAAACAATATACTTGTGCTAAGGGTAATCTTCCTTGTAATCGAGAATGAAGGGTAGGATGTCAACTTTTAGCTTTTAAATGAACATGCAGGGGAAACATCGGGCTAAGCTGAAAATAAATCACTCATAGTGTATAAAACTCACAAGGCATGTGTTTTATCCTATTCCCAAACCATAACTGCACCATGACTCTATTTTGCACACGACTTCCAATCGAATCAAAGATCAAACGTACGATCATGGACCAATAGGATTTTCTCGAGAATGATTTTGAGTGGCAATCTGGCTTGAAGAATTTATGTCCTCTTTCTTTCATTAATCGAGAATTGCTTCTTTTCCCTTTTCACTTCCCTTCGACCTTCGACCGGGAATCTTTCCTCTTCTTTTTTGTTCTTTCCTTTATTTTCATCTTTTTTCTTTTTCTTTCTTTCCATTTCTTCCTTTTCTTTCTTTTCACTTCTCCTTTCCCATCCCTTTCTTTGGGAAATCGGGTTTTAGCATTCTATTCACTCTCCCTTGAGGAGATTCCGCTGTCCTTTGCTTCGGGGAAGGAATGAGGATTCTTTTTTATAGGCCAAGGTTCAAAAAGTCTATGGTTGTGGAAGGAAATGTCGTCAAAGTACTTGGCTAACCTCAAGATGTGAGTTTGATAGGGTATCAACTTCGGATCCCTAGTATCCCATTCTCCTTTCAACTGGCGTATCACCAAAGCTGAGTCTCCATACACCTTGAGTAGTTTTACATCAAAATCAATGGCCGCCTGAACCCCGAGGGCGCATGCTTCGTACTCGGCCATATTGTTGGTACAATCAAAACCTAGTCTAGCCGTGAAAGGAATACACTGATCATCCGGGGATACAAGGACTGCCCCTACTCCGTGGCCCAAAGCATTAGATGCCCCATCGAAGCAAACAATCCATTTGTCTATGTCCTCGTGCGTCCGCTTCTCTTCAAAAAGGGCCAAATAATCCTGGAGTGGTTGCTGGGCCAAATAATCTACTAAGGCACTTCCCTTTACCGCTTTTTGGGTGACGTAAACGATATCGAATTCAGATAATAGTACCTGCCACCTAGAGATTCATCCCGTGAGGGCCGGTTTTTCAAAGATGTATTTCACGGGATCCATTTTGGAAATAAGCCATGTGGTATGGCTGAGCATGTACTGCCTAAGCCGATGTGATGCCCATACCAGAGCACAACACGTCCTTTCCAGCATTGAGTAATTCATCTCACATGCGGTAAACTTCTTGCTCAGATAGTAGATGGCTTGCTCCTTTTTCCCAGAATCATCATGCTGACCCAACATGCACCCCATAGACTCGTCCAACACGGTCATGTACAGGAAAAGAGGTCTTCCTGTTACAGGTGGCATGAGCACCGGGGGACTCGCGAGACTCTGTTTGATCTTCTCGAAGGCCTCTTGGCAGTCGCTGTTCCATAGGACCGCTTGGTTCTTACGTAACAGCTTAAAAATGGGCTCACAGGTAGGGGTGAGTTGCGAGATAAATCTCGCGATATAATTCAACCTGCCTAAAAACCCCCAAACCTGCTTCTCTGTGCGTGGTTCTGGCATTTCAAGGATGGCCTTTACTTTCTCGGGATCTATCTCTATCCCTTTCTGACTTACGATAAATCCTAGCAGCTTCCCCGACTTCACCCCAAAGGTGCATTTGGTTGGGTTTAGTTTTAATTGGTATTTCCGCAACCTTCCAAATAGCTTACGCAGATTGACAAGGTGTTCGTCTTCAGTCCGAGACTAGGCAATCATGTCATCTACGTAGACCTCTATTTCCTTATGCATCATATCATGGAACAATGCCACCATGGCACGCTGATAGGTTGCCCCAGCGTTTTTCAACCCGAAGGCCATCACTTTATAGCAGAATGTCCCCCATAGGGTGACGAAAGTGGTCTTCTCTACATCCTCGGGTGCCATCTTTATTTGATTATACCCCGAGAAACCATCCGTAAAAGAGAAAAGGGCGAATTTGGCTGTATTATCTACCAATATATCAATGTGTGGCAGGGGAAAATTGTCTTTAGGACTGGCTCGGTTCAAGTCCCGGTAGTCTACACACATTCGAACCTTGCCGTCCTTTTTCGGGACTGGGACAATGTTGGCCACCCACTCCGGGTACCGCGCCACAGCTAAGAAACCTGCATCAAACTGCTTCCATACTTCTTCTTTAATTTTTAAGGACATCTCGGGTTTCATTCTTCGTAACTTTTGCTTAACCGGGGAAGACCCAGGGTTCAGAGGCAACTTATGCTGCACAATGTCGGAATCCAGACCGGGCATGTCTTGATAAGAACACGCAAAGGCATCTTGATACTCTTGAAGAAGGGTTATCAAGCCTTGACAGATAGGCGCGGTCATACCGGTTCCTACCTTTACTTCTTTCTTTTCCTCCGTGGTCCCCAAGTTTACCAATTCGGTTTCTTCTTAGTGAGGCTTCATTTCACGTTCTTCCTGAGCGACCAACCTCTCCAACTCTGGTGACAGGACGTCCTCTTCCTCTTCCTCGTTTATCATTTGGCTTATATCTCGATCGAAATCGATTGTCAAACCCTCGTTGTTAGGATCCGCAAAGAATTGACCCTCATATCTATACCAAACAAGACAAAAGAAACAAAAACATGCAAAATGATATGAGAAAAGGCGGGACCGCAAGAACAGATGAAACAAGATCTCTTTGTTTATTTAATAAGGTAGGTTTCACAAAACAAAAGAGAAAGGAAATCTATAGGCTCTAATTACATTGAATCAGCGATATAGACTTCTGACTGGCTTATCACGCGCCAGTTCCCCACTTGGGAATCGGGGTGGCATGGTTGCACAAAACTTGGTGGGTCTTGAGGGAACTCCTCTTCTATTGCTGCCACCTCCTCCTCGGACACCATTCCAGCATTGGTGAAACACTGGCTAATACGGCCGGGCCATACCCTATCTGCCCGAAATCTTGACGGCACGTTCCTCCTCCCCGGCATCCCAGGTTCATACCCTAATCCATACTTGTATGGATTTCCCTTGATATCGACCACGTCGGCATTCCCGAGGCAGTCCTTGCCTAGACCCATTCCGGGCTCAAATCCGTTCCTGAGCATAACACGCGCCACCATTATGGCCGCTTTGGAGAGAGAAGGTAGCGACGGACTTGGTTCCACAGAGGCGCAGCTCACCACCTCAAAGGATTGGAAAGCCGTTTCCAATGATTCTTCCACCGCTTCTACGTATGGTGCGGAGGAGGGGCAGCTCACTAACATGTCCTCTTCACCGACACTATCACTAAAAGTCCACCCACTGCGAACTTCAATTTCTGGTGAAGCGTTGAAGGGACCACTCCCAGGGCATGAATCCACGGTCTTCCCAAGAGGCAGCTATAGGCGGGATTTATATCCATTACCATCAAAGGCTCGCACCACCATCGAGCTTGGTTTTAAATGTGACGCACTAAAAGGAAGCTTTTCCAAAGTGGTCTTCGGCATTACATTTAAGCTCGATCCATTGTCGATAAGTACCTTTGCGACAACGTGGTCCATACATCTCACCGACACATGTAGAGCCTTGTTGTGTCCTCTCCCCTCAACGGGAATCTCTTCTTCCGTAAACGCGATATAATTGTTGGTGGTTATATGATTAACGATGCCTTCGAAACCCTCCACTGAGATATCATGTGCTACATGGGCATCGTTAAGGACCTTCATCAACAGCGCACGATGAGGCTCGGAGTTTATGAGTAGTTCAAGCAAAGAGATCCTTGCTGGAGTTTTATTCAGTTGCTCGACTACCTTAAACTCACTTTATGGATGAGGCGGAGGAACTCATGGGCCTCTTCCAAAGTCACTATTTTTCCTTGAAGTCCCTCTTTCTTTTCGGCCCCTCTTACCACTGAAGGATCTGCTTCTTTCGAGGGGGTGACTATATCTGTGGGCTCTTGGACCATGGGCACTTTCCCTTTAGAGGGCAATTCCGCCGGGTGAGGGGAAGCGAACACCCGACCACTGCGGGTTACGCCACTGAGGCCAGTGATGTTGGTTACCTTAGCTGATAGGGAGTCAACTTCGGTTGTAATTCTTTCGCTGGACGCGGGAGAGGTATACTTCCACGGAACGGCCTTATTACTTTGATATGCAAATGGTGTTAGCTTGGGTGCCGCTCGGGGGTATATGGGTGTGGAGCCGGTCCCCTTCCTAGTAAAACATATCACTAGGGCCTTGGGGGTTAGAGGAACCTTCTTCTCTTCCGACTACATGCAAATTTGTGGTTCTTCCCTCCCTCCTATGGACACTTCAAGCTGCCCGCAATCCATGAGCCGCTGAAGCAATTCTTCCACCACGGGACAGGTTTCCATGTCATGCGACACCCCGAGGTGAAACAAACATTCATCCCTTTCATCTCCACCTCGGGAGACCATGCACGCCGCTTGCAGTGATTGATAGATGAAGCGTCTAGAAGTAGCCACCTCTCCTAACCTCTTTGTCCGTGATGGCCCGTCCTCTTCGACGGCGTTCACGCTAGCCCCTCCATGACTAGCTAGCGGGTTGGTTTTAACATTTGGGCCTTCCTCCTGAAACGCTAGCCAGCTGGCACTAATCAGGTGCTGCACTTTATACTTGAACGGGATGCAGGAGTCAATATTGTGTCCGGGAGCTTCACTATGGTACACACACTTGGCACCCGGGTCGTACCACTTAGGGTAAGGTGGCTGGAAGACCTTCCCGGGTATGGCCACCACCAAGTGATTCTCCAATAATGAAGGCCATAACTCGGAGTATGCCATGGGAATAGGAGAGAAGTTATCTTTCGGGGGCGGGTGCTGTGCATATGTATAGCTCGCGCCCGGGGCTGTATTATTAACTGGCCGGGGAGCGGTTGGCGTTGTGCATTTGGCCGGTGCTCTTTCTGCTGCGGGTGGTCCTTTTACTTGAGTCGGGAGGGAATTCCCGGCTCGGATTAAAAAATTTGGGGGATTGGGCTGGTACGAGCTTTGGATATTTTGGGGTGCCTTCATCCACGTCGGGGCGGTGGTGACTGCGTGGGCGTCTCCTTCCTTTTTCCTCGTGCCCACTACTGGGGCTCTTCTGTTGTTGTTGGGGGCCACATTGGAAGCATATTCGAAATTGCCTTTCCATAGTCCAGATTCAATCCTTTCTCCGGCGAAGACGAGATCCGCAAAGTTAGCTGGCATGTAGCCTATCAGCTTTTCATAGTAGAACGTGGGTAACGTATCTAGGAGTTTCCAGATTGGTATACCATGCTACAGCTGCCCCGGCCAAGCTGTCTTGAAAGAAATGGTCCAACAATTTTTCGTCCGCGGAATACGCCCCCATCTTTCGGCAATACATCCGAAGATGCCCCTTCGGACATGTCGTCCCTTTGTACTTATCAAAGTCCGGTACATTGAACTTGGGAGGAATGGCGATATTGGGCACGAGACATAAATCCGCTAAGTCCGAGAATGGTTAATTGCCAAGGCCCTGGACTGCTCTTAACCTCTCTTCAAGCGCCTCAATCTTTCCCTTATCTTCCGCGAAGGGAACAGATTCTTTTATGGGTGTGGGTGAGGTCGGGATATGGCGGACTATGTTCGGCTGGGGTAGTTCATGTGGGGACAGATCTTTGAGGTGGAGCAGGGGGCCAAGATGGGTATCTCCTTCCTCATCGTCTTGCCCGGGATAGTCGTCATAAGGCGGGAGTTGCCCCTCAAAAGTCGGGGCTTGGCTTAAATCTTCCGGGGCGGCACGTGGAGTGAAATCCGGAGGCAAGCCATAAGGATAAGCTTGCGGACTATACCTTCGACCAAACACAGCCGTGTTTTTGTCTCGGCCCGGAGTTAAAGTGGGTTGCAGTACCGGCTCCGCTTCCCTAACCGTACTGGAGGCGGTTGTCGTGGCTTTATCCTCTATGGTTTTCTGGAATTTTAACATGACCTCCAAGATGGAAGCCATTTGATCTTTTAAGGCCGATAGATCGGCCTTCATCTGTTCCTGCACGCCCTCTTCATTATCCATTTTTCTGGATCGAGTGTTATAGGGGTGCCTTGGTGTTTTCTTAGTTATGATGAAATTCCTAAAGAAATAAACAACGGTGAGTATGCCACCAAAACATGAGTATGCAAATGGATGATCAGAGCACTTGGATCCTCCCCAAGGTTTTTAGATAACGTAATGAGTCCAGAACTTCTCATTTTTATAAAAAGAACAAAGCTTTCATCTAGCCAAGATTATACAAAGGTGTTACAAGAGAACCTAACGATTCCTAATTATATGGGCCGTACACACTTCGGCCATGGCTTTTGCTTTGGCTAATAGACGCGGGAGGTCTTGACTTCCATTCAAGGTCAAGGCGAACCTATCCATCCACATAGTTGCTTCTTGATGCAATGCATCAATCACCCTCCCTCTTGCTTCTTTTTCGGCGTACACTTGTGCAAAATCCTCCACTAGCTTTTGTTCATGGGCCACAGACTGGTTCAACTCTTCCTTGTATTGCCCTATGATAGCTAGCATGCTTTGCTCCGTGGCTTCCAAGTGTTGAGCCAAACTCCTTTTGGACCTCGCGCAAGCAACTAACTCCTCTTTTAAGATCATGCCATGCACCCGTGACCGATCTCTCCCCTCTCTTCGGAGCTTGAGCTCATTGTTGCTACCCCACAATGCTCCTCGGAATTTCTCTCGGCCATATTCCTCCTTGCGAGCCCTTTTGGTTTCTTGTTCAAGGGCTCTTGCAGTGGCCGCGTTTTCCTCTTGTAACTCGGTGCATTCCTTCCGGATGTGTGTAGCAGCTGATTTGAACTTCTCCTTGGCGAGTCTTGCCTTCCCTAGCTCTAATTTTAGAGCTCAGACTTCTTCATCTTCCTCCGGAGCTTCGAAGTTCTCCTCACCGATAACTTTCAATTTGGAGAGCCAATCTAACCCTTGCGCATGAATTCTTAGCCATCCATGATAACCTCCGATGACGCCATTTCGGATGCCCCTAAGCTCCTTGTCTCTCTTCAACGGACTCCTCCACGCCTTGTGGATTCTTTGTATAACCTTGAGACCTTGCGTGCCTAGATCCCTCACAAGGAAAGGCGAGAGACTTTCTTCGGTTGGCGCTCCCCTCATGGGATACCCTAGCTGTCTTATGGCGAGTGCGGGATTATAATTAATACAACTCCTAGTCCCTATCAGTGGAACATTAGGGTAGTCCCCACACGATAAAAGAACTCCTTCCTTGCCTTCCTTCCAACGAGGAAACCAATTGATCGCGCTGCCCCCTATCCCAGCCAAATGTTGGTCCCAATCGACTCCTCCTTTTTCGGCGCATGAGCGATAGCTTTGAAGCGGACACGGGTGTCTCGTGTCTTGTCGGAATAGGTGTGAAATCAACCACACACAGAGAGCGGGTAAACAACAGACAATCCGTGCACTATTTTTCTCACACCTCCGGTCAAAGGTGTCAAACAAATCTGCCAAGATAGCCACCACTGGACTTTCCTTGCTATGGTGATATGCGAGGAAAGCATCAATGGCGGCTAAGTCTACCAAACCGTCAACGTTCGGAAAGAGGACAACCCCAAAAATCAGCAAAGCTAAAATATCCGCTAACGGGCCCCACTTCTCTTGACTCGCCATATCCCTTGCCTTGCCTTCCAAGTATTTCTGTGGCAGGCCCACTATTCCATTGTGAGTTTGTTTCATGCGATCCAACTCTTTTGCTGAATCTCCAATCACAGCTGCAATCTTGCTCAAGGAAGGAAGAAAGCCGGAGAAAAGATATGGTTTTCTCCCCCCAAGAGGGCATCCTAATATCTCCTCAAACTCTTCAATAGTTGTTACCATTTGGAAGTCCCCAAACGTGAAACACCTCAACGGCTGGTCATAGTATTGGGCAAGGGATACGACAGCTTCCGTAAATACCTCCGCTGCGGCCAAATCTAGAATCTTCCCGTACACTTTGCGGAAGGCTTGCCTTTGGAGAGGTCCCATCAATCGTCCCAATTCCTTGAGGCTAGTGACATCTAGACTTTTAACCTTGACTTGATAAAACCTTTTGCCGTTTTGATTTGTCCCCATCATTTACCTAAAAAAGGGGTGGATCAAGACTCCGACATGAATGATGCGATGCGTATGCATGAAACGGAAAGAAAACAAGAAAAAGGGGTAATTCATACATACGAGACCGCAGAGACCCAATTTTAATGCTACGTTTTGGGCATGATGGCGCCTCAACGTAGCGTTAAAAAGGTTATGTATTACTCTAAAGAAACCAAACATCACTAGCAAAAGCTATAAACCAAAAATGCATGAGAACGAATGGCGCAGGAGCGTGTTTGCTCTTTGCCCCTATTTAGGAACCTATAGGACAATATCTAGGGGTCTCTAATAACTACTTCCCAAAAATTTATAACTCACACGGCTGTTTTCTAGAGGTATCATCACTCAAGATAATAATATTGTGGCGGTATGGAATACCAGCGACAACACATTATAATGAGAGAAAGCTCTAGACGAGGTTTCACTATTATTAAGCAAGTCGGAGACCTAGCATGATGATAGATTCACCTCCACTCCTTAAATTCCCATGAACCCGGGTATAAGGCCCCTTTCTTACTCAAACCCGTGGGTGCTTAGAATGCAGTGTAAAGAATGCGAAATAGACAACAATTATTTACATTTTACATAGTTCAACAAATGCACACACGAAGTTTCACAAATCCACAATTCCTTAAAATAGGCCTAACTCACAAAAATAGTCCCCAGTGGAGTCGCCAACTGTCGCAACGTGCCCTTCGCGGGCGAGCGAGGGCGAGGCTTACGGGTGCGCTTTCCAAAGGAGGAAAGATGCGCGGAGTCGCCACCAACGTTTATTTGTGGGAAACGTCGGAAAAACCGAAGGAAATCGGTCGAAATGAATATTCTAAGTTCGGGAGTTGTATTTACGTTTGAGGAAGGTATTAGCACCTCTCACGTTTGTCTCAAAGGACAACAGCCTATTTTTTAGAATTGTGGAATTGTGTTATCTTAACTTTTATTTCTTTTTATTTTTTGAGGTCGACAAAAGCGGGGCTTTTGCTCCTACGTACCCTCCTTTGGAGAGGAAATCAGACCTACGTAGTTCTTTCTTATGCGTGAATCAAGTGATTCTTTTTACTTGAAGGGTGATCATTTTAAGGCGTTGGACCTTAAAAATGATCCATTTTACTTAGTAAGAAACTAAAAATGATAAACTTTCAAAACCCTATTTTTGTGGACGAGCTTGACTAGGGAGTTGATTTTAGCCTTAGTTTCACTTTAGTTATTAGTCAATTCAATTAAGAATGAGAAATCCCAAAGAGAAAACGTCCGATTGATTTTTCGCTTTATTTTACTAAAAGGTATTTTTTGATTATTATATTATTATTTTACCTCTTTTTTTATTTCCAACTTGGTTACAGCACGACCGAACGGTCGGAATTCATTTTAACCAAAGTTAACGGATGATACAATTCAAACGATCGGTGGAAATTTATTTTATTTTTAGATTAGGCGAGAAATGATTTAAATAAATGGTTTAAGCACGTCAAAAGGGGGTATAAAAAGAAAATGAAAACGAGAATAAAAATACATGAAACAAAATGTGGACCACCACGGGTACATAGAATGAATTGAAAAGCTCGGTTTGAGGTACTTACCCGTTGAAGACTGAAGAAAACGAAGAACGAACGATGAATGTTGAAGAACGGTCGAGAATCTTCGCGTAATTACTCACGGAAATGTTACGGAAACGTTACGGAAGCGCCTCGGCTTGGATTTTCTTCACGGAAATAATTTTCCTCAGCAATTTCGAGAGAATGAGAAGTGCCAGGAAGGCTTAACCCTTTTCTTCTTCACTCCTCCCCCTATTTATAGCAAAATAGGGGAGGAGCTTGCCACCCAGCTCGCCCAGGTGAGCAAGGTTGCTTCCTCCAGAAGCAATAGCCTTCTGGAGGAAGGATCTGGAAGGCCCAAGTGGGCCAGATTGCTATTTGTACCCCCTTTTTACTAAATGCACCCCCCTTCTATTTTTTTGGTAATTCTTTTTCCGTAACGTTACGAAACTTTACGAATTTCGTAACGATACTTATTTTCCTTCCGCAAGGTTACGAATCCTTACGGATTATATATTTACTCTTTTTTAGCTTTCGAAGAAGTTACAGAAACTCACGGATTACGCAAAAACACCTCTTTTCGATTTCCGCCACATCACGGAATTTCACGGATTGCGCTAGCCTGCTTCCTTTTGATTTCTGACACGTCTCGGGACTTCATTTATTGTGCAACAAAGGACGCCAAGTATCTCAAAGTGGCTAACCAAAGGTTGCATGTCAACAAGTAATAATCCCCGGATGAAATTAGGGTATGACAGGATGATTTCACTGTATATGGATCCTCTTTTGATGGTTGTTTGGATAGTTTGGAAAAAGTTTTGAATAGATGCATCGAAACTAATCTTGTTCTAAATTTTGAAAAATTTCATTTTATGGTTGAGTAAGGTATAGTTTTAGGCCACATTATTTCCAATAAGGGTATTGAAGTAGATCCTGCAAAAATTTCTGTTATTTCACAATTGCCTTACCCCTCTTGTGTGCAAGAGGTGCGATCTTTTCTTGGTCATGCAGGATTCTACAGGAGCTTTATAAGAAAGTTTAGCAAAGTAGCCCTTCCATTGTCCAACTTGTTGCAAAAGGAGGTGGAGTTTGACTTTAATGACAAATGCAAAGAGGCTTTTGATTGCCTCAAAAGAGCGCTGACTACCACCCCCATCATCCAGGCACCCAACTGGACAACCCCTTTTGACCTTATGTGTGATGCATCAAATTATGCATTGGGGGCTGTCCTTGCTCAGAAAATTGATAAATTGCCCAAGGTGATATATTATGCTTCTAGAACTTTAGATACTGCCCAAGCGAATTATACTACTACTGAGAAAGAGCTTCTAGCCATAGTTTTTGCTCTTGAAAAATTTCAATCTTATTTGCTTGGTACCCACATTATTGTTTATACTGACCAGGCAGCTCTAAAGTACTTGTTGAAGAAGGCTGATTCTAAGCCTAGGTTGATCTGATGGATGCTCTGGCTCCAAGAGTTTGACTTGGAGATACTTGATAGAAGTGGAGCACAAAATTTAGTTGTTGATCATTTGAGTCGGATCGAATGTGTATCTGATGCAGATTCACCCATTCGGGATGATTTCCCGGATGATCATTTGTATATACTGTATAGTATTTCTGACTCTCTCTTTCTACTCCTTGGTTTGCTAACATTGTCAATTATTTAGTTGCTTCTGTTTTTCCTCCCTTAGCATCTAAGGCCCAAAAAGATAAAATTAAAAGTGATGCTAAGAATTTTATTTGGGATGACCCCTACTTGTGGAAATTGTGCAGTGATCAGGTCATTAGACGATGCATTCCAGATCATGAGACTGACTCAGTCCTGCAGTTCTGTCATTCTTCCGCACCGGGAGGTCATCTGGGTGTTCAAAGGACAGCTCGCAAAGTGCTTGATTGTGGCTTTTATTGGCCCACCATCATTAAAGATGCGTGGAAGATCTGCAGCACTTGTGAGCAGTGTTAGAGAGCAGGAAATACACTTACATGGTGACAATAAATGCCTCAGCAACCTATGCTATTCTGTGAGGTGTTTGATGTATGGGGTATACATTTTATGGGCCCTTTTCCTGTCTCTTTTGGTTATGTTTACATTCTCCTTGCAGTTGACTATGTTTCAAAATGGGTGGAAGACAAGCCCATTAGAACTAATGATGCTAAAGTTGTTGCAGATTTTGTTAGATCTAATCTGTTTTGCAGGTTTGGAGTACCTAAAGCAATTATTAGTGATCAAGGAACCCATTTTTGCAACAGAACAATGCATGCCTTGCTTAAAAAGTACGGGGTTGTACATAGGGTATCCACACCATACCACCCCCAGACCAATGGACAGGCAGAAATTTCTAACAGGGAGATCAAGAGAATTTTAGAGAAGATTGTGCAGCCAAGTAGGAAAGATTGGAGTACCAGGCTTGATGATGCTCTTTGGGCACATCGAACTTCCTACAAAGCACCCATAGGAATGTCTCCTTATCGGGTTGTCTTTGGAAAGGCATGTCATCTTCCAGTGGAAATTGAGCACAAAGCATACTGGGCAGTGAAGACTTGCAACTTCTCTATGGATCAAGCTGGTGAGGAAAGAAAGTTGCAACTGAGTGAGTTAGATGAAATCCGCCTAGAAGCCTACGAGAATGCCAAGTTCTACAAAGAAAAGACCAAGAAGTTCCATGATAGCATGATAGTTAAGAAGGACTTCATGGTTGGGCAAAAAGTGTTATTGTATAATTCTAGGCTTGGACTCATGAGTGGTAAGTTGAGGTATAAGTGGATTGGTCCTTTTGTTGTTACTAATGTTTTTCCTTATGGTACGGTTGAGATCAAAAGCGACTCCACAAACAAGAGCTTCAAGGTCAACGGACATCGACTTAAGCCATTCCTCACAAACCCTTCTTTAGTGGACGTAGTGGTGGAAGAGACTTCCTTAATCCACCCTACTCTTCCTCCACCATGACTTAAGGAGTTATTCTTTTCCTATCTCCTTCTTTGCTTTTATTACACTTGTCCGATTCTATTTGATGGTTTAATTGCTTTTAATCTTTTAATTGTGCCACATTGAGGACAATGTGTTGTTTAAGTATGGGGGGGAGTGTTCTTTGGTTTTGCTAGTTCTGTTGGTTTTGTTAATTTGTTAATGTTGTTAGTTTTGTTGGGTTTCTAGTTTAATATTTTAGGTCAATTCTGTGTGCATGTACAAATTTGCATGTTTTTTCTTTGAATTAGAGGATATGTTCAAGAAATGGGTAATTGTTTTTTTTTTAAAAAAAAAAGCCTCTTGACATTTTGCGATTTGAAATCCTTACTTTTCCTCTACATGTCATGATAGCTTTGAAAGCTCAATTTGAAAGTGATGAGTTTACCTTTGTGAGAATTTGAGCCATCCATCATCATAATCATTTGGTGTGTTTTGCCCAAATGATTGATTGCACAATAGCCTTGGCTTGATTCTTGTTTATGCTTCCTAATTCACATGCATATTTGGAAATGATTTAGGCAATTTTGTTCTTATAAGCTCCTAGCCAAATGGACTTACCCAGGAAACCTCTGGCCCCTCACCCAGGAGAGCAAGCCTCAGTTAAGCATTAAAGGTAGAGAACCTTGAGTTCTCTAAAGGTAAGGATGTGTAGCCCTCTAAAGGCGAGGAAGTACAACCCTCTGAAGGTGAGGACGTGTAGCCCTCTTAAGGCAAGGACGTACAACCATCTAAAGGCGAGGAAGTGTAGCCCTCTAAAGGCAAGGACGTGCAACCCTCTGAAGGCGAGGACCTATAGTCCTCTGAAGGCGAGGACGTGAAACCCTCTGAAGGCGAGGACATACACTCCTCTGAAGGCAAGGGCATGCAGCCCTCTTACGATGAGTGTGTGTAGTCTTCTAAAGGTGAGGACGTGCAGCCCTCTAAAGGCGAGGATGTGTAGTCCTCTGAAGGCGAGAACGTGAAACCCTCTGAAGGTGAGAACATGTAGTCCTCTGAAGGCAAGGACATGCACCCCTCTTAAGGCGAGGACGTGTAGCCCTCTAAAGTCGAGGACATGTAGTGCTTTGAAGGCGAGGACATGCTACCCTCTTAAGGCAAGGACGCGCATCCCTCTTAAGGCGAGGACGTGTAGTCCTCTAAAGGCGAGGACGTGCAGCCCTCTTAAGGCGAGGACATGCAGCCCTCTTAAGGCGAGGACATGTAGCCCTGCAAAGTCGAGGACATGTAGTCCTCTGAAAGCGATAGGTACTAGTACCCAAGGGTCCACCCTTATGAGAAAGCAAGAGATTGACTCATCGAGAGGGCCGGTCATCCCAAATTCAAAAGATTGGACATTAGATGTTAAATCTATGCAGTTAAAATGATTTTTAGGGATGCAGATGCATGCAACCTTTGTCTTGAAATGCGGTAAATGCGGACTTCGTATGCAACAATGCAATGTAATGGAAAGTTGACAATGTTCATGACATTCTTTCCCTATTTTGTGATTTTGATTTCATTTTTGAAAGAGGTGATAATTCATGCAACCTCATCCTATCTTTTACAAATCTCTTCGAGAACTCCCTCAGAGTGTATGTCCTGTTTGATTTACTTACTTGACAATTTTAGAGTGACGGTGATGGAGCCGTTTAATCAATCCACTGAAATCCTAGGGTTTGTCACTCCCCCTTTTTTTGTTTAAAACATCGACGAGTGAGAACTTTTGACCTGCCCCTAGGTTCACCTAAGGCTCATGCAAGGTGCCCCTTATTGCCCCAGTGTAGGGCTTTGAGGTATCAATGGTGTCTTGTTTTCACAACCTTGTAGCATGGAAGAATGAAAGAAGCGGTTGATTCTCAAAAAGGATTTTCAAGGACGAGAAACAATTGAAGGATTTTCAATTGACAGATTAAGTCAAATGACTCCTATTCTTGATAACTCACTTCTCTCTCAAAAGGACAAACTTTCAGGAATGCTAAAATAAGGTCACATGAATGTCTATATTTTTACTTGAAAACAACAGTCAATCAAATGCTTTTTTCTTTTTCTTTTTGAACTTTTCTGTTTTACTCGTTGTTTATGGTATACTCACCAAATGTGTAGCACGAGTAATTTCTGATTGAACGGTCTTGAAAGTCCAAACTCAGGAGCGTAGGTCGCTTAAGCAAACAAACCAGTGGCTTGCACCCACATTCCAGTGGAAGCAAAGATGTAATTACGAGAGGATGAGGGACAAAGATGTCAAATTTATCCATTTTATTTAGCATTGTAACTGTGGTTTACAATAATGGCATAAACTTGAAAATCCAGATGAGTCATTAGAGACATCTAAGAACAGCTTTCAAAATTGCCCCATGTGTGGTGTTGCTTGTCAATGTTAGGATTCACAAGCGATTCTCCTAAAATTTCAGCCAGCCCGCATCAGTTAGACTTTGCACCTTACGCTTCAAGGTCATACAGTGCTCAATGGAATGTCCCAGAACTCCTCCATGATATGCACATGTTGCGTTCGAGCCATATCCTCAAAAAAATGGGGGTTGAGGAACCTTGGCAGGGGTTATGGCTACCATTGCATTATATGGGAGCAAGTTAGCATATGACATCAGAATTTGGGGTGAATCCTACAAGCTTTTTGCTGCAAAATTCCTCTCTTGGTTGGTGTTTTGGTTTGTGCTAAAGGTGGTGTTTGGGCATTGGGTGTGTGGTAAGCACGAAGGCCTTGTGGCTGATTTGGGGATGGCCTTTGTGGATGATTGGGTGAGAGGGACTGTTATTAGCTGAGTAATGACATTGTTGGGCTGATGGGAAATTTGGCCATGTAGGAATGGCAGTCACGACAAGGGTTTCTCCCTCATTCTCATCCTTTTCATTTGCCCCAATTTTTGCATTCATCAAAGCAGGATGATAAAATTTGCCTCTTTTCAGACCCACTTCGATCCTTTCGCCAGCGAAGACCAAATCCGCAAAGCATGAAGGTGCGTACCCCACCATTTTTTTCATAGTAAAACACTAGTAATGTGTCTACTATTATTGTGATCATCTCCTTCTCCGTCATTGGAGGTGCCACTTGAGCTGCTAGGTCTCTCCACCTTTGGGTGCATTCTTTGAAGGATTCATGCCCCTTTTTACCCATGTTCTGTAGTTGCATCCTATCCGGAGCCATATCAGAATTGTACTGATACTGCCTAATGAAGGCAACCATTAGGTCCTTCCAAGAATGGACTCGGGAAGGTTCCAAGTTAGTGTATCAGGTAACAGCTACCCCAGTAAGACTTTCTTGGAAGAAATGTACTAGCAGTTCCTCATCTTTTGTGTATGCCCCCATCTTCCGACAATACATCTGTAGATGGTTCTTAGGGCAAGTAGTCCCCTTGTATTTGTCAAAGTATGGCACCTTGAACTTGGGAGGGGTGACGATATTGGGTACTAGGAACAACTCTTCTAGGTTAGCAAAGGCATAATCTCCGCCTCCTTCAATGGCCCTGAGCCTTTCCTCTAGATGATCCAACCTTCCCATTTTTGCCATAGCATGAGGGTTTTTACCTGCTGTGGAATGCAAGGGGTGTGGTTGTGGGTGATACTGAGGGCCCTCCAAAGTGTTTTGCAGGGGTATATCACCAACTGCTTGCCCTTCGGTGGAATATCTGAGGTGAGGCTCGAAGTTGGCTACATTACGATGGGGTATTTCATGTGTTTCCCCCATGGGTTGAGAGACATGTGCATGATCAATTTGAGGTTGTCAGCTTTCAATGAGTATGGGAACGGAGTTATTGACATCCTTACCGGGAGTGTATGCCACGTTGGGTGGTGTATACTTAGGAGGCAAGCCATATGGCGGGAAGGCATGCTCGTTTTTTGCACTAAATAAGGGCCACCTGTACCTCCTAACTCTTTGCCTTCCAAACCTACCATATATGAGGTTGGATGATTTATTTGGTTGAGGCCATATGGGGGGTCAGGTCCACCTTAGTAATGGTGCTGGTAGTGGCTATTGCAGCCGCATTGACCTCCCTTATCTCCTTTATGCTCATCATGGCCACCATCATTGTGGCCATTTGTTCTTTCAAGGCCTCCATGTCAGCCTTGATCTATTCTTGTACCTCCTCCATTTCACCCATTACTCAAGCTCTAGCACGTGATGTAATCCTACCCCGCAAGGGCATTGGATAGAAGACTCCAAGTAGATTGAGCAAGAGATCCAAGGGAAGGCCCTAGGGTTCTCATGAGCCTTAGGGTAGATTTCGAGCCCATGGGCTATGTATGAGCCCGCTTATCTTTGTAAATATTAGAATAGGTTTTTCCTTCGTTTGGGCCTTGTATTTTGGCCATTCTAGTAGTATAGGGTTTTAGCCTTGTATTTCAGAGCATTTTGAGTAGTCTTTGTAGTAGGGACTTTTTTTGTATTTTCATGTTTTTTGGCATATGGGTGAGTTTAGCTATTATAGGGGGTATGTAGCTAAGCTCTAGCTTCTCATCTCAAGGAGGTGAACTTAGCTATTAGAGAGGTGTGTGTAGCTAAGCTCTAGCTTCTTTAGGAATCTTCTTATGGAAGCTTCTCAAGGAGGTGAGCTTAGTTATGAGAGGGGTATGTGTAACTAAGCTCTAGCTTCTCAAGGAAGTTTTCTCAAAGAAGCTTCTCAAGGAAGTTTTCTCAAAGAAGCTTCTCAAGGAAGTTTTCTCAAGAAAGCTTCTCAAGGAAGCTGCCTAGTATATAAATAGAAGCATGTGTAACACTTGTTGTAACTTTGATGAATGAGAGTCTTGTGAGACATAACTCAAAGTTCAACTTCTCTCTCTTTTTCTTCCTTCAATTTCGTGCTCCCCCCTCTCTCTTTCTCTCCTTCTTTCTTTTCCTCCATTGAAGCATCCTCTCCAAGCTTCTTATCCAAGGCTCATCTTGGTGGTGAAGCTCCTTCTTCCATGGCTTATTCCCTAGTGGATGGCGCCTCTTCTCACCTCTTCTCCTTTGTCTTCCGCTGCATCTCCATGGTGGAAAATCACCATTAAAGGACCTCATTGAAGCTCAAAGATCCAGCCTCCATAGAAGCCCCACAAGCAAGCTTACATCAAGTGGTATCAGAGCACAAGAGCTTCAAGTAGGTGCTCCTTAAACCTCCATTAATTTTTTGCTTTACCTTCTCTTTCATTGTTTTTTCTTCATTTTTCTCCATGTATCGCCTCACATGTCTAGTTCTAAATGTTGTTAACATGATTCTTTAGAATTTCCACTGATTAAACTAGCTATAGAAGCTAGATTTGATTTTCTATGGTTCAAATTTCTTGTTCATGTTCTTGAACCATGAGTTGTGTTGAGTTTAGGTTCCTTTGAGTTTTGTCTTGCTATTTTTTTTGTGGCTGAAACCTAAACCATAAAATTCTTACAAAAATATTAAAGTAGAAGAAAACCTCAAAAATCTAGAGTGACTTGTTCTCCTATTGTAGTTTTGTCATAGAAGTCATGACTAGTCATGAAACTTGTCACGTAAGATTTCTTATGTTGTGCTGAATTTTATTTTTCTTGTTTCTTTGTCTAAATCATTTGTTCATGAGTGTATGAAATTCTCTTAGCCTATTATTTGATTTGAGTCAAATCTTTCATGTTAATTAGTCCTTAACATGTTCATGCAAAATTCTTAGAGAGTCTTTGATTGTGAACCTTTTCTTGAACTTTTAGGTTTCCTTTTGATTGTGTCTATTGTGAATTTGAGTTTTGGCGATTGAATTGCTGGATGAAATGTTGATCCTAAGTGAATATTGAACTCCTAAAACTGTGGTAAACAATCCTAGTGAGTTCAACGTACATAGGAAGGTTGAAAGTAAGCCCAAGGCAATCAATATGCCATGCTTAAAAAAAAATCGCTGGTGCTGGCAGCTTGGACATACAAACTTGTAAAAATTACTAAGAATTTGTTACTTTTAATTTTGAGCTGAAATTTTTACTGAATTTTCTAGACATCTGAAAAATAGTTATAAAAAAAGAACCAGGTGGTTTGGATTAAAGGAAAAAATAATAAAAATCACACAAGTTGGAAGAAAAATCAGTATCCAGAAAAAAAAAGGTGAAAGGGAAGTGTGCTTGTTGTTTTGGTTCAAAATTTATTCTATAATTGTTTCCTATCTTATACCAATCTTAGTTCCTAAATTTCAATTGAAAATTACTGTGAAAACAAGTGCCAAAGCTAGCGGTTTGTTGAGTCTCTTTTTTTTATAGTTTTTTTTACTCTACTCTAGAGCCATTCTAAGTTTCTCTTTGAGTCCTAGCTTGCTTCTGTGTCCTTTTCATTGCTTTAATTGTTGAATAATCCTTGAAAAATTGTCTTGTTAAAAATCCATTGGTTTAGCTTTCATTTCATTTTTGTTTTGGTCTTTGGTTATTGCTTGTCTCTTTGTTTCCTTGTTTGTGGGTTGCCATATAGGGAATTGGAAGGAGGATTGGTGCCATCCCTTGAAGAATTTGAGTCAAGAAGAAAGGGGCCAACCACCTTAAGAGCTATTAGACTAAGAAACACTCCAAATTGAGTGAATCACCAAAGAGAGAAAAACCACCAAAATTGAGGACCATTTTGTAATTTTGTAATTTGCAATTTACTTACCTTCATTGGAAGTAGTCTTTGTAGTAGGGACTTTTTTTATATTTTCATGTTTTTTGGCATAGGGGTGAGTTTAGCTATTATAGGGGGTATGTAGCTAAGCTCTAGCTTCTCATCTCAAGGAGGTGAACTTAGCTATTAGAGAGGTGTGTGTAGCTAAGCTCTAGCTTCTTTAGGAATCTTCTTAAGGAAGCTTCTCAAGGAGGTGAGCTTAGTTATGAGAGGGGTATGTGTAGCTAAGCTCTAGCTTCTGAAGGAAGTTTTCTCAAAGAAGCTTCTCAAGGAAGTTTTCTCAAGAAAGCTTCTCAAGGAAGCTACCTAGTCTATAAATAGAAGCATGTGGAACCCTTGTTGTAACTTTGATGAAAGAGAGTCTTGTGAGACATAACTCAAAGTTCAACTTCGCTCTCTTTTTCTTCCTTCAATTTCGTGCTCCCCCCTCTCTCTTTCTCTCCTTCTTTCTTTTCCTCCATTGAAGCATCCTCTCCAAGCTTCTTATCCAAGGCTCATCTTGGTGGTGAAGCTCCTTCTTCCATGGCTTATTCCCTAGTGGATGGCGCCTCTTCTCACCTCTTCTCCTTTGTCTTCCGCTGCATCTCCATGGTGGAAAATCACCATTAAAGGACCTCTTTGAAGCTCAAAGATGCAGCCTCCATAGAAGCCCCACAAGCAAGTTTACATCAGCACGCGTTTGGTAAGGGCATCGTATAGCGCATTCTTTTGTTTGATTTCAATGATTACAATTTGGTTTTCAAGGAAAGAATGCAATGAGCAATGCAACCAATGAAAAGCATGGATGTGTGCGAATGATGCACAGTTGAAGTATTGCGAATTTTTACACAGGACATGGAGTTGAATCAATTTATATTTTCAACATGGTCCATGACATCTTTGTCAAAGTGAAAATGTAAGTAACAGGGACATCAACAGTCCTAAATGCGTTTGGCAGTAGACAAAGTAGCAATGTAACTCGACCCATCTTTTGCCCCAATTTTCGCAAGACGGTTACTTCCATACTTCAACTTGATTTGACAAACCTTTTCTTAAAAGCATGATCTTGGTTCAACCCCATAATCCAAGGAAAATAATTTTTGACTGGCAATACTTCGACAACACTTAATAGAGATGAATGACTCGGGCATACTTATGTTGTGCATGGAAAATGTAATTAACATCATTTCCTAGTTAACCATGCAGTAGGTACCATGTTCAATCATTTAGTTTTTAAGAGAAATGGGTTTATGATCCCAACATGGTTGGCTCATGGTACCTAACACATGTAACTAAGAATGCAGTGTGAACTTTCATGCTTCCTTTTTTGTTTTTGTTTTGCGGAGAAAAATGCAAGGATCATGCATGAGTAACCATGAAAATAAAAGGTATGCAAAAAAAAAACATGTTAGATGCAGATGCATGGTGATGAAATGACTTATGCAAAATGCATTGCATGAAATGATAAGTGACAAATGCAGGAACGATATGTCCATTACGATGCCATGCATGATATGAATGCATTTACGGACACGATAGCCTGGAAAACTACCTCTTCTTACTTGCAACATTCGGGGGCACAGTGCCCCACGTACTAGTTAAGAAAGTGATATGGACCTTCTGGCTTCCCGTGACAAAAGACGATAACAACATACAATGCATGCGTGACAACATGATGCAGATGTGCAAAAGCGCAACAGGGGGATGTACACAGCATGACAATATCCTCAAATAATCATACAGCAAAGGCATACATGACATTTTGGTTATATGCATGGCAGTGTTTAAAAGGCACGCAGCATTTTCACTTTGTGCCCCTATTTTAGGGACCTAAACAGGAGGAACTAAAAGGCTTTTAGTGATAATTCCCAAGGTGGTCATATCTCCCTAAACGGTTTCTAGAGATATTATTCTCTTGATATCAACAATGTGGCGGTAGGGACTACCAGTGAGAATATATCATCAAAGAGAAAAACTCTAGATGAGGTTTCACTGTCATCAACCAAGTCAAAGACTTAGCATGACCACAGATTCACCTCCACTTCCTATGTTCCCATGGACCCGGATGTAGGGCCCCTTTTTTTTTCAACTCCCCGTGTGTGCAAATAGTGTTGGTGTTTGTGTGCATCAAATGAATAAATATCTATCTCATGCATACATTTCAAAAACACACTCAAAGCATCAAATAATTATATACAAGAACGTAAGAGAAATAAAAGGAAACCGACAAAAGAGGAAGCCATGATATTGCAAGATATTAGAAGGCCTAACTCTCTAAAAACAGTCCCCAATGGAGTCACCAACTGTCGTGACCTACCCTTCGGCAGGAGGGCGACACGAAGGCTCACGGTGTGTCTTCCAAGGGAGGAAGGCACGTGGAGTCGCCACCAACGTTTATTCGAGGAAAACGTCAGAAAAACCAGAACGTGTGGTCTACGAACTTTAATCGTGAAAGGTTCGGGAGTTGTTTTTACGCACGGGGAAGGTATTAGCACCCCACGCGTCCGTCACAAGGGACGACAACCTTCAATCAAGTGTGTAAATATGACTTCAAAACTACGTATTTTCCCCATTTTCTATTTTATGTATTTTTCCCCTTTTATGTTTTTTTGCTTTTTATGGGCCTTTTTGTATTTTTTATCTTTTTGTTGTCGACAATGGTGTTTCCCTCTGTCATACCCTAATTTCGTCCGGGGACCTTTGCTTGATGACATGCGACCATTCTTTGGTCCTTGTGAGGTGCTTGGCATCCATCATTAGGCAATTTGTGAAATTGCAGGACATGCCGAAAAACCAAAAAAATATTGATGCACAATCCGTAAGTTTCCGTGACACACCGGAAATCAAATGGAAGCATCGTTGCATAATTAAGTGAGGTTCCGTAACATTCCGTAAGTCAAAAAGGGGATGATTATGTAATCCGCAAGGTTCCGTAACATTACGGAAAGAAAACAAGTATCGTTACGAAATTTGTAAGTTTCCGTAACTTTACGAAAAAAGAATCACCAAAAAAAGCCAAAGGGGGGTGTATTTAGTAAAATGGGGGGTGCAAATAGTAATTTTCGAATCTGGGCCCTTCTAGAGGTTTCTGGGCAATTTCTTGCTTAAGGTTGAAGTAACCTAGCTCGCCTGGGCGAGCTGAGCTCGCCTGGACACCCGTAATGCTTCCGTAAAATTCCCATAACTCTAAATAAGCATAACTAACTTAATACGGGTGAGACGGAAGAGAAAAAAAGAAGAAAATCAAGTCCTATATGCCTCCGTAAGGCTTCCGTAACTTTTCCGTAAATTACGAAAGAAGGGGGGTGAACTTATCAAAAGAGGGGGGGGTGCAAATAGCAATTTCGAAATTTTGAATTGGGCCTTCCAGAACGTTTTTTGAAGCTGGGTTGCTTCTGGACGAAGCAACCCAGGTCGCCTGGGCGAGCTGGGCGGCAACCTCCTCCCCCTTTTTCCTATAAAAAGGCTGAAGGGGGCTGTTCTAAGGATCCCTGAGCCCCCTGGCTATGTATTTCAGCTGTTTTGGGTGAAAAAAATTGTTTCCGTGAAGAAAATCCAAGCCGAGGTGCTTCCGTAACGCTTCCGAGATGTTTCCGTAAGCAAATCCGTGAAGGTTTTCGTCCGTTCTTCATCGTTCTTCATCCGTTCTTCGTTCTTCAACGGGTAAGTTTTCGAATCCGAGACTTTTAATTCATTTCTTGTTTTTTTAAGCTTTCCTCTTTATTTCGTTCATTTTCGATTTCTTTTCTTCCGTCTTTAACGCGCTTTTACCGTTTATTTAAGCCGTTTTCTCACCTAATAAATGATAAAATGAATTTCAACCGATCATTTGTGTTGTAATCTCATTTAATCACTTTTAAAATGAAATCTAACCGATCGTTCACGCTATAACCTCGGTTAAACAAAAAAAAGTAAAATAATAATAAAATAATCAAAATATCTTGAAAAATAATAATAAAATGAACAAAATATCTTTGAATAAAATAAAACAAAAAAAATCAATCGGACGTTTTTTCTTTGGAAGTTTCCTTGAATGAATTGATTAATAACCAAAGTGAAACTAAGACTAAAATAGACTCACAAATCAAGTTTTGTCCGAAAATCACTAAAAACCGTTTTAAGGTCCAACGCCTTAAACGGTCCTCTTTGCTTTTATCGGTTAACATGGACCGTTCAAAAGCATAAAATCAACATGTAACTTTACCGCTTTTGAAAGAACTACGTAGGTCTGAGTTCCTCATTGAGGATACGTAGGAGCAAAAGCCCCGCTTTTGTCGACCACCCCAAGAGATCGTTAATGGTCCAATGCCTTAACGTTTCTCTCCTTTCAAAAACAAGAGATCGTTAATGGTCCAACGCCTTAACGTTTCTCCCCTTTCAAAATCAAAAGACCGTTTAATGGTTCAACACCTTAAATGACCTTTTGTTCAATAAAAACATATTTTGCAAAAAAGGACAAAAACAACTTAACCAAACACTTTGTTCCGAAAGAACTACATAGGTCTGATTTCCTCAACACAAATTGAGGAATACGTAGGAGCAAAGGGAAACACCCTTGTCGACCACAAAAAAGAAAAAAATATAAAAAGGGTATAAAGGATATAAGAACATAAAAAGGGAACATAAAAATCAAAGTCATGTTTGCACATTCGATTAAAGGCTGCCGTCCCTTGGGACGGACGTGTGGGGTGCTAATACCTTCCCCGTGCGTAAATACAACTCCCGAACCTTTCACTAAAAAGTTCGTAGATCGCATCTTTTCCGGTTTTTCCGACGTTTTCCTCAAATAAACGTTGGTGGCGACTCCGCGCGTATTCCTTTCGTGGAACACGCATCCCGCGAGTCTCGCGTCGCCCTCCCGCCGAAGGGTAGGTTGCGACAGTTGGCGACTCCACTGGGGACTGTTTTTTAGAGAGTTAGGCCATTTAATCTTGTGCAATGTTTTATCATGACTTTCTCCTTTGTTGGTTTCCCTTTATTTGTCTTATGTTCTTGTGTATATAAACTATTTGTTGCTTTTAGTGTGTTTTAGAATGTATGCATGAGGTAAATATTTATTCATTTGATGCACACAAACACTAACACTATTTGCACACACTGTGAGTGAAAAAGGGCCCTATACCCGGGTTCATGGGAACATAAGGAGTGGAGGTGAATCTGTGATCATGCTAGGTCTCCGACTTGCTTGATTACAGTGAACCCTCATCTAGAGCTTTTCTCTTTGAAAACTTATTGTTGCTAGTAGTCCCTACTGCTGCAGTATGTTCTTCGAAGGGGATGATACCTCTAGAAACCATCAAGAGAGATATGATTACCTTGGGGATTATTACTAAAAGCCTAGTTAGCTCTTTCCCTTATAGGTCCCTTAAATAGGGGCACGGAGCAAACACGTTGCGTGCCATTTTTCACACTGCCATGCATAAGTATCATATACCCTTTTGCTTATATTTGTTTGTGAATATTGTCGTACTATGTACATCCCCGTGTTGTGCCTTTCGCATATGCATCATGCGTAGGTTTCGTCTTTGATCCCCTCACTTTAGCAAACCAACGAAGGGTCCGTGTCACCGTTTTAAATACATACGTTGGGGTACTTTGCTACCCCTAGACGTTGTATCTAAGAAGGAGACAGTTTCTCGGGCTCCCGTATTCATAAATTGCATCTGTGTCATATGCATTTCTTCATGCATTCATCCATTCCACCCATGATAGATGTCGGAGTTTTGATTCGCACTAGATTTTATTTCACTTTAGTAAAACATGGGATTAAGTCAAAAGCCTTCGTTTAAAAAGAGGTTCTATCAAGTCAAAATCAAGAGCTTAGAGGTCACCAGTTTACGAAAGTTGGGGCAATTAATGGGTCAACTTCAACGGCAAGCCTTCTGCAAAGCCTATGGTAAGATTTGGGACCTAGCTAGGGTAGAAGTCTCCACAGAGTCCATTGCCTCCCTTGCCCAGTATTATGATCATCCGTTGAGGTGCTTCACTTTTGGGGACTTCCAACTATCACCATGG
>NC_038246.2:22160263-22173519 GCF_000004515.6 Glycine max | reverse complement strand
TTCGATATGCCGGTACAACCTTCAATTTAGGACTGGTTACGTCAATATGGCCACCGCTGAAGCCTTGGAACGAGAAACCAAGAAGGCCCGAAAGGAAGAACACGTGCCAGCAAAGTTTTGAGGGGCTTTATAGGGCAGCAATAGTAAGCTCAAGCTCCGAAGAGGTGAAAGGAATCATCACAGGTCAAAGGCATGATCTTGAAGGACGAGCTAAAGGCTTACCTTAGGTCGAAAAGAAATTTGTCCCAACAGTTAAGCGAGACTGAAGGGAATATGTGGGCCGTCATCGATGAGTGCAAAGAGAAGCTAAATCTAGTGGCGACTCACGAGCAAAGGCTAGAGGATGAGTACGCCAAGATATTAGCAGAAAGCGAAGCAAGGGAGAGGGTAATTGATTCATGGCACCAAGAGGCAACAATATGGACGGACCGATTTGCTCTTACTTTGAACAGGAGTCAAGAACTTCCCCGATTGCTAGCCAAGGCCAAAGCAATGGCGGACACCTACTCCGCCCCCAAGAAGATCCACGGACTTCTCAGCTATTGTCAACATATGATAGACTTAATGGACCATATGATTAGAAACCGCTAGGAAGTTTGTATTGTCGCTCAGATCTTGACTAGTTATAACTTTTTGAATAAAATGAGTTTATCCCACGTTTTTACTCCAAAAATCAGTGCGAATCAAGTCACTCCCGCATTTTATCTCTAGCATGCATTGTATGTTGGTCTCGTCCTTTGTCACGGGAAGCCGGAAGGTCCATATCACCTTCTTAATTGTACACATGGGGCACTGCGCCCCCAAATGCACAAGTAAGAAGAGATAATTTTCCGGGCTCTCGTGTCCGTAAAATGCATTCATATCATGCATCGCATAAGCATCTCTTCATAACATCATAATGGACATATCCTGCATTTGTCCGTTATCATATTCCAGCCTCACATTTTGCATGAGTCATGGCATCATCATGCATATGCGTTCAACAAACTTTTTGATCTGCAAAATTGCATACCATTTGTTTTCATGTTTGCTCATCCTTGCGTTTTCCTCTACAAAACAAAAACAAAAAAGGGGGAAGCGTGAAACTTCACACTACATTCTTAGTTTCATGTGTTAGGCACCACGAGCCAACCATGTTGGGATCATAAACCCGTTTCACTTAAAAAACAAAATAATTGAACATGGTACCTAATGCATGGTTAACTAGGAAATGGTGTTTCTTCGGGCATCTCAATTTCATAATTACATTTTCCGTGCATAAGCTTAAAGTATGCCCGAGTCATTCATCCCTATGAGATGTTGTTGAAGTATTGGCGATCAGAATTGCCATTCCTTGGATTATAGGGTTGAACCAAGCTCACGCTTTTACAAAAAGGTTCATCAAGTCAAGTTGAAATATGGAAGTAACCGTCTTGCAAAATTGGGGCAAAAGATGAATCGAGTCACATCACTGCTTCGTCTACTGCCAAACATATTTAGGATTATTGATGTCCTTGTTACTTCCAGTTTCACCTTGACAAAGATGTCATGGACCATGTTGAAAATCTAAATTGATTCAACCCCATATCTTGCGTAAAAATTCGCAATACTTCAACTGTACATCATTCGCATGCATCCATGCTTTTCATTGGTTGCATTGCTCGTTGCATTCTTTCCTTGAAAAATAAAATAAAATGAACTTAATCATTGTTATAAAAAAGAAAGGGACACGCTTTACGACGCCCTTACCGAACTCGTGCTAGAGCTAGAGTAATGGGTGAAGTAGAGGAGATACAAGAGAAGATGAAGGCCGACATGGAGGCCATTAAAGAGAAAATGGCCACAATGATGGAGGCCATGATGAGCGTGAAGAAGATAATGGAAGCCAATGCGGTTGCAATTGCCGCTACCAGCGTTGCTGCTAAGGTGAACCCAACGTCCCCATCCGGCCTCAAGCAAATGAATCATCCAACCTCAAATATGGTAGGCAAAGATTTAGGAAGTATGGGCGGCCCCCATGATGTGCAAATTCAAAATGAGCACGCCTTCCCGTCATATGGCTTGCCTCTCAACTATACGCCACCCAATGTGGCATACACTCCCAATAAGAATGTCAATAACTCCACTCCTATACCCATTGAAAGCCAGCAACCCCAAACTGATCATGCACATGTCTCTTAAACCGTGGAAGAGACCCATGAAATTCCCCATCACAATCTAGCCGACTTCGAGCCTTGGCTCGGATATACCACTGAAGGGCAAGCAGTTGGTGGTATACCCCTACAAAACCCTTTGGAGGGCCCTCAGTATCACCCACAACTGCACCTCTTGCATTCCACAGCGGTTAAAAACCCTCATGACTATGGCAGGAATGGGAAAGTTGGATCATCTAGAGGAAAGGCTCAGGGCCATTGAAGGAGGTGAAGATTATGCCTTTGCTAACCTAGAAGAGTTGTTCCTAATACCCAAACATGGTCATTCCCAAGTTCAAGGTGCCGGACTTTGGCAAGTACAAGGGGACTACTCGCTCCAAGAACCATCTAAAGATGTACTGTCGGAAGATGGGGGCATACACAAAAGATGAGAAACTGCTGATACATTTTTCCTGAGAAAGTCTTACTAGGACAACTGTCGCCTGGTATACTAACTTAGGAACCTTCTTGAGTCCATTCTTGGAAGGACCTAATGGTTGCCTTCATTAGGCAGTGTCAGTACAATTCTGATATGGCTCCGGATAGGATGCAACTACAAAAAGTGTGCAAAAAGGGGGCACGAATCTTTCAAAGAATACGCCCAAAGATGGAGAGACTTGGCAACTCAAGTAGCACCCCCAAAAACAGAGAAAGAGATTATCACAATGATAGTAGACACGTGACCGGTGTTCTACTATGAAAAAAATGGTGGGTTACACACCTTCAAGTTTTACAGATTTGGTCTTCACTAGCACAAAGATCGAAGTGGATCCGAAAAGAGGCAAATTTGATCATCCTACTAGGACGACTGAGAAAACTGGGGCAAATGAAGAGGGTGAGAAAGAGGGAGAAACCCATGCTGTGACTGCCATTCCTATACGGCCAAGTTTCCCACCAACCCAACAATGTCATTACTCAGCCAATAACAAACCTCCTCCTTACCCACCACCCAGTTATCCACAAAGGCCATCCCTAAATCAACCACAAAGTCTGTCTACCGCACTTCCAATGACGAAGACCACCTTTAGCACAAACCAAAAAGAAAACACCAACAAAAAGGAATTTTGCAGCAAAAAGCCTGTAGGGTTCACCCCAAATTCCGTTGTCATATGCTAAACTTGATCCCATATCTACTTGATAATTCAAATGGTAGCCATAACCCTAGCCAAGGTTCATCAACCTCCATTTCTCCGAGAATACGACTCGAACGCAACGTGTGCTTGTCACGGAGAAGCCCCGGGGCGTTCCATTGAGCATTGTAGGGCTCTGAAGCGTAAGGTGCAAGGTCTAATTGATACGGGCTGGCTGAAATTTGAGGAGAATCGCTTGTTGAATCCTAACATTAACAAGCAACACCCTACATGGGGCAATTCTGGAAGTTGTTGTTATGACTCATCAGGATTTCCAAGTTTATGCCATAAACCACAGTTACAATGTTAAATGATATAGATAAAATGGACATCCTCTCACGAACACATCTTTGCTTATTCAACTTCCACCGGAATGTGAGTGTAAGCCATTGGTCTGTTTGCTCAAGCAACCTGCGCTCCTGAGTGTTGACTTCCAAGACCGTTCAATCAGAGATTACTCATCTTGCACGTTGGTGGGGGTGTCGTAAAACAACGAGCAAAGTTCAAAACAAATAAGTTTCAAAATAAAAAATAAGTTTCAAAATAAAAAATAAAAAGGCATTTGATTGACTGTGTTTTCAAGTAAAAATATAGACGTTCATGTGACCTCATTTTGTCTTTTTAGAGAGAAGTGAGTTATCAAGAATAGGATGTTGGACAAATGGCCTCAGTTACCTTGAGAAGAAGAGGGGATTGAATTAAGATACGAATATTATTCCCCAATTAAACTTTCACTCTCTCTTTTCGGATTAACAATGCACATAGGGACAACCCTTCCCTTGTGTTCAAGAATCCTCTACTACAAGAGACCCACGGTCTCTTAATCCCTTTTCAGAAATAAGAAGAAGAAATCTCTCTTAAAAGGGATAGATTGTACAATGAAGACCAATCAAAATTCCTTATTGAATAAGCAAGTGGTTGACCAAGGAATCTTTTTGAGAGGATAAGACATTTCAGTTCAGAAAAACTCTTGATCTTTCGAGAGGATAAAACTGTTTGGGCAATGAAAACTCTCTTTAAAACATTTGAATGGCCATTCATAAATCATTTGAATAGATATGTCTCTTGGAAATTATTTTCTGAAAATCCCCTCTTGTAATCAATTACAAGACTTATGTAATCAATTACAGGTTTTAAAAATTTGAATTAAAACATTTTCAAACTGCTGGTAATCGATTACCAGAGAGCAAATCTCAATTTGAAAGGATAGAATTCCTTGGTCAAACCTTTTGCTTCTTCAATTTGGAAACTTCTTCCTAAGATTCTAGAGATCAACTTGATCATATATCTTGATTTTCTTGGATTCTTGTCTTGAATAAAACTTAGAAGCACTTGATCCTTTAGCATCATCAAGACATCAAAACATCTTGCTTCTACATAGGAGTCATTTGACTTAATCCATCAACTGAAAGATCCTTCAACTATTTCTCGTCCTTAGAAAATTCTTTTTGCAAGAATCAACTGCTTCTTTCATTCTTCCTCACTACGAGGTCGTGAAAACAAGACAACACTTGGTACCTCTAAGCCCTACACTGGGGCAATGAAAGGCACCATGCAAAAACCTCAAGCGAACCTAGGGGCAGATTAGAAGTTCTCACCCAATAGGTTCCCTCCTACAAGGTCATGACGAAAGGCAACGATTGGTACCTCAAAGCCTTACACTGGGGCAATGAGGGGCACCGTGCATGAGCCTCAAGTGAACATAGGGGCCGATCAAAAGTTCTCACCCATCGAGGTTTTTAACAAAAAAAAAGGGGGACAAGCCCTGGAATTTCAATAGATTGATTAATTATCAAACGACTCCATTCCCGTCACTCCAAAACGGTCAAGTGACTAAATCAAAAAGAACATACACTCTGAGGGAGTTCCCGGAGAGATTTGCAAAAAGATAGGATGAGGTTGCATGAATTATCACCTTTTTCAAAAGGGCAGTCAATCTGTGTTTTCCAAAAAATAAATAAATAAATAAATAAATCAAATCAAATCAAAATCACAAAATAGGGAAAGAATGCCATGAACATTGTACAACTTTCCATTACATTGCATTGTTTCATATAAAGTCCGCATTTACCCAAATTTCACAACAAAGGTTGCATGCATTTGCATCCCTCAAAATCATGTTAACTACATAGATTCCCTACATCTAAATGTCCAAATCTTGTGGATTTGGGATGACCGGCCCTCTCGATGAGTCGATCTCTTGCTTTCTCATAAGGGTGGACCCTTGGGTACTTGTACCTATCACTTTTAGAGGACTACACGTCCTCGCCAACAGAGGGCTGCACGCCCTCACCTTCAGAGGACTACATGTCCTCGCCTTGAGAGGGCTACATGCCCTCACCTTGGGTACTAGTTACCCTCACCGTTGTGAGGACTACACGTCCTCGCCTTGGGAGGACTACACGTCCTCGCCAACAGAGGGCTGCACGCCCTCACCTTCAGAGGACTACATGTCCTCGCCTTGAGAGGGCTACACGCCCTCACCTTGGGTACTAGTTACCCTCACCGTTGAGAGGACTACACGTCCTCGCCTTGAGAGGACTACACGTCCTCACCATCAGAGGGCTGCACGCCCTCACCTCCAGAGGACTACATGTCCTCGCCTTGAGAGGGCTACACGCCCTCACCTTGGGTACTAGTTACCCTCACCGTTGAGAGGACTACACGTCCTCGCCTTGAGAGGACTACACGTCCTCACCATCAGAGGGCTGCACGCCCTCACCTCCAGAGGACTACATGTCCTCGCCTTGAGAGGGCTACACGCCCTCACCTTGGGTACTAGTTACCCTCACCGTTGAGAGGACTACACGTCCTCGCCTTGAGAGGACTACACGTCCTCACCAGCAGAGGGCTGCACGCCCTCACCTCCAGAGGACTACACCTCCTCGCCTTGAGAGGGCTGCATGCCCTCACCTTTAGAGGGCTACGTGTCCTCATTTTCAGTGTGCTCGACATCCACACCTTAAAAGAATTTAAGGTCCTCTGCCCTTAAATGCTTAACCGAGACTTGCACTTCCGGTTAAGGGGCCAGTAGTTTCCTTTTAACGGTTCCTGGGCCACCCCCTGATATTGGAGGAGGGCCAACTGCGCGAGCACAACCAGAGAGGGAGGCTATCACACAGCTACTATGCATACCGGGGCAAGATTTCACCCGTGCCGCTGCAAAGAGACGAGTGCAGATCGTGCGCACCAACATGACCACTCTTACACAGATATAGATGACATTGCTACTTAGCAACATTCTGCCCAGCGACCGCAATGCCAATCTCCCCCTGCAAAAGTATCAGTTGGTCTGTGTCGTCCCGACATGGGTAAGTATGCATATAGTTCAACTGATTTCTGATATCATCTATTGTTTGCAGGGATCGCACCCAAGAGACACCCAGTGGACCCGGAAAAGTCCAACAGGGCCCTGGGGTTTCCAGCTCTGGTTACGGGCCTCTATCAGTCCTACACGGTGCTCGTACCCCCCCAACAAGGTCACATCATCATAGGTAAGTATGCACATCGCTCAACTGATTTCTGATTTCATCTATTGTTTGCAGGGATCGCGCCTGCAAGACACCCAGTGGACCCGAAGAAGTCCAACAGGGTCTTGGAGTTGTCAAGCTCTAATTACGGGTCTCTGTCAGTTCTACGGAGTACCTGTCACCTCCAGCAAGGGCATCAGGCCCCCTACTAATCGAGCTTTCATCAAGAAGTACTGCGCCCCCAGGCAGGCGCAGGGCGAAACACCACAGCAGCATTGGGATGGCCGGTAGCGGGCAATAGACACACCGCCACCACCTCTAGAGTTAACCTCAGCTCATCCGCAAAAAGGTTAGAGCGTTGCCTACGACACATGGCCGACCAGCAGGCGACCAAATCCAAAGCCAAAGGTAAGCAAAGTACTAGGTCCGTGACCTACAAGCCATCATGCGTCCAGCTAAAGACGTTAAAGAAGCGCTACTAGGAGGCAACCTAGTACCTTTTGAATCTGTGCTTGTTATTTGATCACTTTTCATAGTAAGACACACCTAGTTGCTCATGATCCTAGGAATTTAAATAAAACGAGCACAAGCTCGGAAGGTAGTCATACCTCACAAAATATATATATGTATGTTTAGGTAGAAAGATACCTTAGATATGCATGTATGTAAACAAAAACACACTTCACAAAATATATATATGTATGTTTAGGTAGCAAGATACCTTAGATATGCATGTATGTAGCAAAAAGATACCTCACAAAATATATATATGTATGTTTAGGTAGCAAGATACCTTGGATATGCATGTATACAGCAAAAATACCTTACAAAACATATATATGTATGTTTAGGTAGCAAGATACCTTGGATATGCATGTATATAGCAAAAATACCTCGCAAAAATATACACATGTTTAGGTAGCAAAATACCTCATGAAAAAAAAAAGGAAAAAAGAAAACAAACAAGAAAAAGAAATAAACAAATGATAATGATAAAAAAAAAGAAGAAGGAGAAAAAAGAAAATAAGTTGTCTAGCTGAAAAACCAACATGCTTTTGAAAAGAGATGACTTCCAACTTTTCTTTGAAAAAAATTCACTGATCATAACTAGTTTTTGGAAAAAATGTGTACACCTGAAGGGTGAATGCTATGAAATTTCCCCGGACGCCCGAAATGGACTCGGATGAATGCACAAATTGATAAAAGAACATATTTTGGAAACATTGGGTTGATTTAAAATAGAGGAAATGAATCCTGAGCCCTAGCATCACATGACCATAAAAATTTGACATTTGAGTGTCCGCATAGGTGCATGCATAACCAGTTTTGCATAAAATTTCCAAATCATCATTTTTTGCATTTGTGTCATGGAAATAATGTGGGGCATCCCTTTTTATCCTTGAACCAAACCAAACCCTGACATGTATCATGTCTAGCCATTCTACAAGCCTTGAGCCAAAATCCTGACTCACCATAAACCTTACCCTCGGAAGCAAAAAAAAGGAAGGAAAGGAAATTTCCAATCAAAGAGAAAGCAAAAAAGGAAGGAAAGGAAATTCCCAATCAAAGAGTGGGAGAAAGAGAAAAAAGAAAAGAAAGGAAATTCCCAATCAAAGAGTGGGAGAAAGAAAAAAAGAAAAGAAAGAAAATTCCCAACCAAAAAATGGGAGAAAGTAAAAAAGAAGGAAGCTCCTGGTCAAAAGAAACCAGAAGAAATGTGCAGAGAGGTCTTTGGACCGGACAATATCTGAACAATACAGAATTGTCACCAAATGAACAAAAAAAGAAGGAAAGGGAACCACGACCTAAAATAGTCTTCTCCCTTTGATTACCAACCAAAATCCCGTGCGCTAGCGACTTTTTTCTCGCCCCGCACTAAACAAAAAAAACAGAAAAAGAAAAAGCCAGAAAAATCAAAAGCCAAAAACACACAAAAGCCGAAAGAAGAAACCACCAAAAGAACCCATTCCCAAGGGAAGTCCTATTTGATCCATGATCACGCATGTAATTTTTGATTTGATAGGAAATAATTTGCAAAGTCAAGTCATGACATATCTATGGTTCGGAATTAGGATGAAACACTTACCTGTGCGAGATTGATACACTTTGAGTGGGTTTCTTCTATTTTTGTCGGACCCAGTGTTTCCTCTAAATGGTCATTTAGAAACGAAATGCTAACATCCAAAATCTCATTTATGGTTATAGGAGATTTCATTAGCAGACTCTCCTTCCCCGGTAGACGCATTGTTTTTCACTCAAAAAAGCATATGCTGCTCTAAATCAGTTGGAATATTTGTCTCTTTGCTAAAGCATGTTTGCATTTTAGTGGAGAAAACACCGAGACTTTTCAAGTCTCACAAGTTATCCAGAACTACGTAGGTCTGAATTCCTCATTGGAGGATACGTAGGAGCAAGAGCCTCGCTTTTGTCGACCACACCGCCTTTTGTTGCCATGACTCAAGAGCTGGTAGCCCGCGGAGACACCTTACGGTTATCCGCACCTCGTCATTCAGTGACCCCAAGTGTGATTCACGAGCAGAGAACAATATGGTCATCTGCGCCCTTTCCGGAGATGTCAGCATTTTCCGATGGAGACTTTTCAAGTCTCACAAGTTATCAAGAACTACGTAGGTCTGAATTCCTCATTGGAGGATACGTAGGAGCAAGAGCCTTGCTTTTGTCGGCCGCCCCATAATCTTTGTCATACTGACCCTGAGGTCATGTGACATGCACCCTTGATTCATCCAGAGGCGGCGGGCCCGATGATACGCGGAGATACCTTACGGTTATCCGCACCCTTTTGTCATCCAGAGGCGACGGGCCCGATGACAAGCAGAGACCAAATTTGGTCATTCTGCACCCTTGTATCATCCAGAGGCGGCGGGCCCGATGATACGCGGAGAACCCTTACGGTTATCCGCACCCTTTTGTCATCCAGAGGCGGCGGGCCCGATGACAAGCAGAGACCAAGTTTGGTCATTCTGCACCCTTGTATCATCCAGAGGCGGCGGGCCCGATGATACGCGGAGATACCTTACGGTTATTCGCACCCTTTTGTCATCCAGAGGCGGCGGGCCCGATGACAAGCAGAGACCAAGTTTGGTCATTCTGCACCCTTGTATCATCCAGAGGCGGCGGGCCCGATGATACGCGGAGATACCTTACGGTTATTCGCACCCTTTTGTCATCCAGAGGTAGCGGGCCCGATGACAAGCAGAGACCAAGTTTGGTCATTCTGAACCCTTGTATCATCCAGAGGCGGCGGGCCCGATGATACGCGGAGATACCTTACGGTTATCCGCACCCTTTTGTCATCCAGAGGCGGCGGGCCCGATGACAAGCAGAGACCAAATTTGGTCATTCTGCACCCTTGTATCATCCAGAGGCGGCGGGCCCGATGATACGCGGAGATACCTTACGGTTATCCGCACCCTTTTGTCATCCAGAGGCGGCGGGCCCGATGACAAGCAGAGACCAAGTTTGGTCATTCTGCACCCTTGTATCATCCAGAGGCGGCGGGCCCGATGATACGCGGAGATACCTTACGGTTATCCGTATAAACATTCTTTTGCTATCTGTAAGACAGAACGCTTGATAGCATGCAGAGGCTGACATAGTCTTCTGCACCTTTTGTTCCTCCGGGAACAACAAGTCATTTACATGTGGAAATTTCATGGTCACCCGCGACTCTCGTCAACCGAGAGGAGCGAAATTAGTGTCATACACTAATTTTCGTCCGGGGACCTTTGCTTAATGACATGCGACCTTTCTTTGGTCCTTGTGAGGTGCTTGGCACCCATCATTAGGTAATTTGTGAAATTCAGGGAACGACAAGTCATGGTCACCCGCGACTCTCGTCAACCGAAAGGAGCGAAATTAGTGTCATACACTAATTTTCGTCCGGGGACCTTTGCTTAATGACATGCGACCTTTCTTTGGTCCTTGTGAGGTGCTTGGCACCCATCATTAGGCAATTTGTGAAATTCCGGGAACGACAAGTCATGGTCACCCGCGACTCTCGTCAACCGAGAGGAGCGAAAATAGTGTCATACCCTAATTTTCGTCCGGGGACCTTTGCTTGATGACATGCGACCTTTCTTTGGTCCTTGTAAGGTGCTTGGCACCCATCATTAGGCAATTTGTGAAATTTTGGGAACAACAAGTCATTTGCATGTGGAGATTTTATGGTCACCCGCGACTCTCGTCGAATCGAGAGGAACGAAATTAGTGTCTTATCTTTACTTCCCTTTTATCTCCAATAAAAGACAAGTAAAGAGGGGCAACTGTCATACCCTAATTTCGTCCGGGGACCTTTGCTTGATGACATGCGACCATTCTTTGGTCCTTGTGAGGTGCTTGGCATCCATCATTAGGCAATTTGTGAAATTGCAGGACATGCCGAAAAACCAAAAAAATATTGATGCACAATCCGTAAGTTTCCGTGACACACCGGAAATCAAATGGAAGCATCGTTGCATAATTAAGTGAGGTTCCGTAACATTCCGTAAGTCAAAAAGGGGATGATTATGTAATCCGCAAGGTTCCGTAACATTACGGAAAGAAAACAAGTATCGTTACGAAATTCGTAAGTTTCCGTAACTTTACGAAAAAAGAATCACCAAAAAAAGCCAAAGGGGGGTGTATTTAGTAAAATGGGGGTGCAAATAGTAATTTTCGAATCTGGGCCCTTCTAGAGATTTCTGGGCAATTTCTTGCTTAAGGTTGAAGTAACCTAGCTCGCCTGGGCGAGCTGAGCTCGCCTGGGCGAGCTAGGTGGCCACCACACCCCCCATTTTGTTGGAAAATGGGATTCCGGGGCTTCCGGGACACCCGTAATGCTTCCGTAAAATTCCCATAACTCTAAATAAGCATAACTAACTTAATACGGGTGAGACGGAAGAGAAAAAAAGAAGAAAATCAAGTCCTATATGCTTCCGTAAGGCTTCCGTAACTTTTCCGTAAATTACGAAAGAAGGGGGGTGAACTTATCAAAAGAGGGGGGGTGCAAATAGCAATTTCGAAATTTTGAATTGGGCCTTCCAGAACGTTTTTTGAAGCTGGGTTGCTTCTGGACGAAGCAACCCAGCTCGCCTGGGCGAGCTAAGGTCTCCTGGGCGAGCTGGGCGGCAACCTCCTCCCCCTTTTTCCTATAAAAAGGCTGAAGGGGGCTGTTCTAAGGATCCCTGAGCCCCCTGGCTATGTATTTCAGCTGTTTTGGGTGAAAAAAATTGTTTCCGTGAAGAAAATCCAAGCCGAGGTGCTTCCGTAACGCTTCCGAGATGTTTCCGTAAGCAAATCCGTGAAGGTTTTCGTCCGTTCTTCATCGTTCTTCATCCGTTCTTCGTTCTTCAACGGGTAAGTTTTCGAATCCGAGACTTTTAATTCATTTCTTGTTTTTTTAAGCTTTCCTCTTTATTTCGTTCATTTTCGATTTCTTTTCTTCCGTCTTTAACGCGCTTTTACCGTTTATTTAAGCCGTTTTCTCACCTAATAAATGATAAAATGAATTTCAACCGATCATTTGTGTTGTAATCTCATTTAATCACTTTTAAAATGAAATCTAACCGATCGTTCACGCTATAACCTCGGTTAAACAAAAAAAAGTAAAATAATAATAAAATAATCAAAAAATCTTGAAAAATAATAATAAAATGAACAAAATATCTTTGAATAAAATAAAACAAAAAAATCAATCGGACGTTTTTTCTTTGGAAGTTTCCTTGAATGAATTGATTAATAACCAAAGTGAAACTAAGACTAAAATAGACTCACAAATCAAGTTTTGTCCGAAAATCACTAAAAACCGTTTTAAGGTCCAACGCCTTAAACGGTCCTCTTTGCTTTTATCGGTTAACATGGACCGTTCAAAAGCATAAAATCAACATGTAACTTTACCGCTTTTGAAAGAACTACGTAGGTCTGAGTTCCTCATTGAGGATACGTAGGAGCAAAAGCCCCGCATTTGTCGACCACCCCAAGAGATCGTTAATGGTCCAATGCCTTAACGTTACTCTCCTTTCAAAAACAAGAGATCGTTAATGGTCCAACGCCTTAACGTTTCTCCCCTTTCAAAATCAAAAGACCGTTTAATGGTTCAACACCTTAAATGACCTTTTGTTCAATAAAAACATATTTTGCAAAAAAGGACAAAAACAACTTAACCAAACACTTTGTTCCGAAAGAACTACGTAGGTCTGATTTCCTCATCACAAATTGAGGAATACGTAGGAGCAAAGGGAAACACCCTTGTCGACCACAAAAAAGAAAAAAATATAAAAAGGGTATAAAGGATATAAGAACATAAAAAGGGAACATAAAAATCAAAGTCATGTTTGCACATTCGATTAAAGGCTGCCGTCCCTTGGGACGGACGTGTGGGGTGCTAATACCTTCCCCGTGCGTAAATACAACTCCCGAACCTTTCACTAAAAATTTCGTAGATCGCATCTTTTCCGGTTTTCCGACGTTCCTCAAATAAACGTGAT
>NC_038246.2:22106432-22160163 GCF_000004515.6 Glycine max | reverse complement strand
CTTCTGCGGGAGGGCTACGCGTCACTCGCAGGATGCGTGTTCCACGAAAGGAATACGCGCGGAGTCGCCACCAACGTTTATTTGAGGAAAACGTCGGAAAAACCGGAAAAGACGCGATCTACGAACTTTTAAGTGAAAGGTTCGGAAGTTGTATTTACGCACGGGGAAGGTATTAGCACCCCACACGTCCGTCCCAATGGACGACAGCCTTTAATCGAATGTGCAAACATGACTTTGATTTTTACGTTCCCTTTTTATGTCTTTATATCCTTTATACCTTTTTTATATTTTTTCTCTTTTTGTGGCTGACAAGGGTGTTTCCCTTTGCTCCTACGTATTCCTCAATTTGCGATGAGGAAATCAGACCTACGTAGTTCTTTCTTATGCGTGAATCAAGTGATTCTTTTTTACTTGAAAGGTGATCATTTTAAGGCGTTGGACCTTAAAAATGATCCATTTTACTTAGTAAGAAATTGAAATGATAAACTTCCAAAACCTATTTTTATGGACGAGCTTGACTAGGCGAGTTGATTTTAGCCTTAGTTTCACCTTAGTTATTAGTCAATTCGATTAAGAATGAGAAATCCCAAAGAGAAAACGTCCAATTGATTTTTCGCTTTATTTTACTAAAGAGGTATTTTTTTATTTTTTATTATTATATTATTATTTACCTCTTTTTTTGGTTTCCAACGTGGTTGCGGCATGACCGATCGGTTGGAATTCATTTCAACCAAAGTTAACGGATAATAGAATTCAAACGATCGGTGGAAATTTATTTTATTTTTAGGTTAAGCGAGAAATGACTTAAATAAAATGGCTTAAGCACGTCAAAAGGGGGTATAAAAAGTGAATGAAACGAGAATAAAAATACATGAAACCAATTGTGGACCACCACGGGTACATAGAATGAATTGAAAAGCTTGGTTTGAGGTACTTACCCGTTGAAGACTGAAGAACGATGAAGAACGAATGAAGAACGTCGAAGAACGGTCGAAAACCTTCGCGAAATCACTCACGGAAACGTTACGGAAGCGCCTCGGCTTGGATTTTCTTCACGGAAACAATTTTTCTAAGCAAATTCGAAAGAGAGAGAAGTGCCTAAGGGGCTGAACCCTTTTCTACTTCACTTCTCCCCCTATTTATAGAAAATTGGGGGAGAAGGTTGCCACCCAGCTCGCCCAGGCGAGCTCAGCTCGCCCAGGCGAGCAGGGTTGCTTCCTCCAGAAGTAAAAGCCTTCTGGAGGAATCTTCTGGAGGGCCCAAGTGGGCCTGGTTGCTATTTGCACCCCCATTTTTACTAAGTACACCCCCTGCCTTTTTTTTTGTGATTCTTTTTTCGTAAAGTTACGGAAACTTACGAATTTCGTAACGATACTTGTTTTCTTTCCGTAATGTTACGGAACCTTGTGGATTACATAATCATCCCCTTTTTTGACTTACGGAATGTTACGGAACCTCACTAATTGTGCAACGATGCTTCCATTTGATTTCCGGTGTGTCACGGAACCTTTACGGATTGTGCATCAATATTTTCTTTTGTTTTCCGGCATGTCCCGGAACTTCACAAATTGCCTAATGATGGGTGCCAAGCACCTCACAAGGACCAAACAAAAGTTGCATGTCATCAAGCAATGGTCCCCGGACGAAATTAGGGTATGACAGTTGCCCCTCTTTACTTGTCTTTTATTGGAGATAAAAGGGAAGTAAAGATAAGACACTAATTTCGTTCCTCTCGGTTGACGAGAGTCGCGGGTGACCATAACATCTCCGCATGCAAATGACTTGTTGTCCCCGGGGGAACAAAAGGTGCAGTAGATGATGTCAGTCTCTGCATGCTATCAAGCGTTCTGTCTTACAGATAACAAAAGAATGCTTATACGGATAACCACTCGGGTATCTCCGCCCGTCAGCGTGACTCAAAAGTCAGTATGACAGATCTTGTGAGCGCGGAAGATGACGTAAATCTCCGCGTGTCAACGGGCTTGTCGGCCGCGATTGACGAAGGGCGCAGAATGACCATAATTTGTCTCTGCGTGCCATCGGACACAACTGTGTCTGAATGGCAAAAAGGTGTGCGGAATTACCATAATTTGTCTCCGCATGTCATCGGGCCCACCGCCTCTGGATGACAAAAGGGTGCAGAATGACCATAATTTGTCTCTACGTGCCATCGGACACAACTGTGTCTGAATGGCAAAAAGGTGTGCGGAATGACCATAATTTGTCTCCGCATGTCACATGACCTCAGGGTCAGTATGACAGAGATTGTGGGGCGGCCGACAAAAACAAGGCTCTTGCTCCTACGTATCCTCAATGAGGAACTCAGACCTACGTAGTTCTAGATAACTTGTGAGACTTGAAAAAGTCTCCACCGGAAAATGCTGACACCTCCGGAAAGGGCGCAGATGACCACATTGGCCTCCGCTCGTCAATCACACTTGGGGTCACTGAATGACGAGGTGTGGATAACCGTAAGGTGTCTCCGCGGGCTACCAGCTTTTGGGTCATGGTAACAAAAAGCGGTGCGGTCGACAAAAGCGAGGCTCCTGCTCCTACGTATCCTCCAATGAGGAACTCAGACCTACGTAGTTCTGGATAACTTGTGAGACTTGAAAAAGTCTCGCTGTTTTCTCCACTAAAATGCAAACATGCTTTAGTAAAGAGACAAATATTCCAACTGATTAGAGCAGCATATGCTTTTTGGAGTGAAAAACAATGCGTCTACCGGGGAAGGAGAGTCTACTGATGAAACCCCCCCATAACCATAAATGAGATTTTGGATGTTAGCATTTCGTTTCTAAATGACCATTTAGAGGAAACACTGGGTTCAACAAAAATAGAAGAAAATCACTCAGAGTGTATCAACCTCGCACAGGTAAGTGTTTCATCCTAATTCCGAACCATAGATATGCCACGACTTGACTTTGCGAATTATTTCCTATCAAATCAAAGATTACATGTGTGATCATGGATCAATAGGACTTCCCTTGGAAATGGGTTCTTTTGGTGGGTTTTTCGGCTTTTGATCTTTTTTCTGGCTTTTTCCTTTTATGTTCTTGTTTGACGCGAGGCAAACAAGTCACCGACGCACAGGATTTTGGTTGGTAATCAAAGGGAGAAGACCACTTGAGGTCATGGTTTCCGTTTCTTCCTTTTGTTCATTTGGTGACAATTCTGTACTGTTCAGATATTGTCTGGTCAAAAGACCTTTCTGCACATTTCTTCTGCTTCTTTAATCAGGAACTTTCTTTCCTTCCTTTTTCTTCTTCTTTTTTTACTTTCTCCCATTCTTTGATTGGGAATTTCCTTTTTTCTCTCTCTTTTTTTTTCTCCCACTCTTTGATTGGGAATTTCCTTTCTTCTCTTTTTTGCTTCCGGGGGTAAGGATTGACATTCTCACCCTGGGTCAAGGTTTATGGTAAGTTAGGATTTTGGCTCAAGGCTTGTAGAATGACTAGACCTGATACATGTCAGGGTTTGGTTTGGTTCAAGGATAAAAAGGGATGCCCCACATTATTTCCATGACACATGCAAAAATGATGATTTGGAAACTTTATGCAAAACTGGTCATGCATGCACCTGATACATGTCGTGTGATGCTAGGGTTCAGGATTCATTTCCCCTATTTTAGTCAACCCAACGTTTCCAAAACATGTTCTTTTATCCATTTGTGCATTCATCCGATTCCATTTTGGGCGTCCGGGAAATTTTTTTTTCAAAAACTAGTTATTGTTTCAAAGAAAAGTTGGAAGTCATCTCTTTTCAAAAGCATGTTGGTTTTTCAGCTAGACAACTTTTTTTTCTTTTTTTTTCTTCCTTTTTTATCATTTGTTTATTTCTTTTTGTTGTTTGTTTTTTTTGTTTTTTTTTCCCTTTTTTTCCATGAGGTATTTTGCTACCTAAACATGTGTATATTTTTGTGAGGTATTTTTGCTATATACATGCATATCCAAGGTATCTTGCTACCTAAACATACATATATATATATTTTGTGAGGTAGTTGTTTGCTACCTAAATTACATACATGCATATCTAAGGTATTTTTCACTACCTAAACACGCATACATATATTTGTGAGGTATGACTACCTTCCGAGCTTGTGCTCGTTTTATTTAAATTCTTAGGATCATGAGCAACTAGGTGTGTCCCAATATGACTTGAGAAACAAAAGGTGATCAAATAGCAAGCAGAAATTTAAAAGGTACTAGGTTGCCTCCTAGTAGCGCTTCTTTAACGTCTTGAGCTGGATGCCTTATGACTTGTCGGTCACTGACCTAGTACTTTGCTTACCTTTGGCTTTGGACTTGGTAGCCTGCTGGTCAGCCATGTGTCGTAGGCAACGCTCTAACCTTTTTGTGGATGAGCTGCGGTGAACTCTAGAGGTGGTGGCGGTGTGTCTATTGCCCGCTACCGGCCATCCCAATGCTGATGTGGTGTTTCGCCCTGCGCCTGCCTGGGGGCGCAGTACTTCTTGATGAAAGCTCGATTGGTAGGGGGGCCTGATGACTTTGCTGGGGGCGACAGGCACTCCCTAGAACTGACAGAGACCCGTATTTAGAGCTGGCAACTCCAAGACCCTGTTGGCCTTCTTCGGGTCCACTAGGTGTCTTGCGAGCACAATCCCTGCAAACAATAGATGACATCAGAAATCAGTTGGGGGAGGTGCATACTTACCTATGCCACGACGACATGAACTTGCTGGGGGGGACGGGCACCCTGTAGGGCCGACAGAGGCCCGTAACCAGAGCTGGAAATCCCAGGGCCCTGTTGGACTTCTTCAGGTCCACTGGGTGTCTTTGTGGCTGCGATCCCTGCAAACAATAGATGGTATCAGAAATCAGTTGAACCATATGCATACTTACCCATGTCGGGACGACACAGACCAACTGATACTTTTGCAGGGGGAGATTGGCATTGCGGTCGCTGGGCAAAATGTTGCTAAGTAGCAATGTCATCTATATCTGTGTAAGAGTGGTCATGTTGGTGCGCATGATCCGCACTCGTCTCTTTGCACTTGAGGCTCATGCACGATGCCCCTCATTGCTCCAGTGTAAGGCTTTGAGGTACCAATCGTTGTCTTGTTTTCATAGCCTCGTAGTGAGGAAGAATGAAAGAAGCAGTTGATTCTTGCAAAAAGAATTTTCCAAGGACGAGAAATAGTTGAAGGATTTTTTGATGGATTAAGTCAAATGACTCCTATGTAGAAGCAAGATGTTTTGATGATGCCAAGGGATCAAGTACTTCCAAGTTTTATTCAAGACAAGAATCCAAGAATCCAAGAAAATCAAGATATATGATCAAGTTGATCTCTAGAATCTTTGGAAGAAGTTTCCAAATTGAAAAAGAAAAAGGTTTGGCCAAAGACTTCTATCCAAATCATTTTAAATTGAGATTTACTCTCTGGTAATCAATTATCAGCAGCTGAAAATGTTTAGAATAGTCACTAGAAATTTGAATTCAAAATTTATAATGTGTAATTGATTACACATGGATGGTAATTGATTACCAGCAGTTTATTCAAATTTTAAAGCCTGTGATCGATTACACAAGTCTTGTAATCGATTACCAGAGGAGATTTTCAGAAAATAATTTCCAAGAGTCACATCTATTCAAATGGTTTATGAATGGCCATCAAAGGTGACTTGGAAACATGAATTTAAAGAGAGTTTTCATTGCCCAAAAGTTTTATCCTCTCAAAAGATTAAGAGTTTTTCTGAACTGAAATGTCTTATCCTCTCAAAAAGATTCCTTGGTCAACCACTTGCATATTCAATAAGGAATTTTGATTGATCTTCATTGTACAATATATCTTTTTTAAGAGAGATTTCTTCTTCTTATTTCTGAAAAGGGATTAAGAGATCGTGGGTCTCTTGTTGTAGAGGATTCCTGAACACAAGGGAAGGGTTGTCCCTGTGTGGTTCAGACTTTGTAAAAGGAGTTTTACAAAGAGAGTGAAAAATCTCAAGTGGGTTGCTTGAGGACTGGACGTAGGCGCGGGAAGTGGCCGAACCAGTATAAATCAAGTTTGCATTCCTCTCTTCCTTTAAACTTCTTTTATTTATTGCTATTTATCTTTTGCTTTAAAGAAGTTTATTTTGAATTGTTTTTTGAGTAATTCATGTTAAGGGTGCATTGTTAATCCAAAAAGAAAGAGTGATAGTTCAATTGGGGAATAGTCTTTGCATCTTAATTCAGCCCCCCCCTTTCTTAAGATAACTGAGGCCATTTGTCCAACATCCTATTCTTGACAACTCGCTTCTCTAAGAAGACAAACTTTCCGGCATGATATAATGAGGTCACATGAACGTCTATATTTTTACTTGAAAACACAGTCAATCAAATGCCTTTTTATTTTTTATTTTGAAACTTATTTGTTTTGAACTTTACTCGTTGTTTTACGGCACCCCCACCAACGTGCAAGACGAGTAATCTCTGATTGAACAGTCTTAGAAGTCAACACTCAGGAGCGCAGGTCGCTTGAGCAAACAGACCAATGGCTTGCACCCACATTCCAGTGAAAGTTGAATAAGCAAACATGCGTTTGTGAGAGGATGAGGGACAAAGATATCAACTTTATCCATTTCATTTAACATTGTAACTGTGGTTTACAATAATGGCATAAACTTGGAAATCCTGATGAGTCATTAGAGACACCTAACAACAACCTTCAAAATTGCCCCATGTGTGGCATCTCTTGTCAATGTCAGGATTTACACGCAATTCTCCTCAAATTTCAGCCAGCCCGCATCAATTAGACCTTGCACCTTACGCTTCAGAGCCCTACAATGCTCAATGGAACGCCCCGGGGCTTCTCCGTGACAAGCACACGTTGCGTTCGAGTCGTATTCTCGGAGAAATGGAGGTTGATGAACCTTGGCTAGGGTTATGGCTACCATTGAATTATCAATTAGATATGGGAGCAAGTCAGCATAGGACACTGGAATTGGGGTGAATTCTACAGGCTTTCTCGCTGCAAAATTCATTTCTTGGTTGGTGTTTTTGGTTTGTGCTAAAGGTGGTGTTCGTCATTGGAAATGCGGTAGACAGACTTTGTGGTTGATTTAGGGATGGCCTTTGTGGATAAATGGGCGGTAGGTAAGGAGAAGGGTTGAGTAATGACATTGTTGGGTTGGTGGGAAACTTGGTCGTACAGGAATGGCAGTCACAGCATGGGTTTCTCCCTCATCGTCACCCTCTTTATTTGCCCCAGTTTTCTCATTCGTCCAAGCAGGATGATTAAATTTTCCTCTTTTCAGATCCACTTCGATCCTTTCACTGGCGAAGACCAAATCCGCAAAGCTTTGAGGGTGCGTAGCCCACCATCTTTTCATAGTAGAGTATCGATAATGTGTCTACCATCACGATCATCGTCTCCCTTTCCATCATTGGGGGTACCACCTGGGCCGCCAGATCCCTCCACCTTTTGGGCGTGTTCTTTGAAAGATCCGTCCCCCTTTTTGCACATGTTCTGTAGTTGCATCCTATCCAGAACCATATCAAAATTGTACTGATACTGCCTAACAAAGGCAACCATTAGGTCCTTCCAAGAATGGACTCGGGAAGGTTCCAAGTTAGTGTACCAGGTAACAGCTACCCTAGTAAGACTTTCTTGGAAGGAATGTATCAGCAATTCCTCATCTTTTGCGTATTCCCCCATCTTCTGACAATACATCTTTAGATGGTTCTTGAGACAAGTAGTCCCCTTGTACTTGTCAAAGTCCAGCACCTTGAACTTGGGAGGGGTGATGATATTGGGTACTAGGAACAACTCTTCTAGGTTAGCAAAGGCATAATCTTCACCTCCTTCAATGGCCCTGAGCCTTTCCTCTAGATGATCCAACTTTCCCATTCCTGCCATATTCATGAGGGTTTTTAACCGCTGTGGAACGTGAGGGTTGTGGTTGTGGATGATACTGAGGGCCCTCCGAAGCATTTTGCAGGGGTATACCACCAAATGCTTGCCCTTCAGCGGCATATCCGAGGCAAGGCTCGAAGTCGGCTAGATTGTGGTGGGGAATTTCATGTGTCTCCTCCATGGGTCGAGAGACATGTGCATGATCAGATTGAGGTTGTTGGCTCTTAATGAGTATGGGAGTGGAGTTATTGACATCCTTATTGGGAATGTACGCCACATTGGGTGGTGTATAGTTTGGGAGGCAAGCCATATGGCGGGAAGGCGTGCTTGTTTTGAATTTGCACATCATGGGGTCATCCGTACTTCCCAAATCTTTGACTACCATATTTGAGGTTGGATGATTCATTTGCTTGAGGCCAGATGGGAGCATCGGGTTCACCTTAGCGACAGCGCTAGTAGCGGCAACTATAACCGCATTGGCTTCCATTATCTTCTTCATGCTCATCATGGCCTCCATCATTGTGGCCATTTACTCTTTCATGGCCTCCATTTCGGCCTTCATCTTCTCTTGCACCTCCTCTGCTTCACCCATTACTCTAGCTCTAGCACGAGTTCGGTAGGGGCGCCGTAAAACGTGTTTTTTTTCTTTTTTGATAATAACGATTAAGTTCATTTTTATTTTATTTTATTTATTTATTTATTTTTATTTTCTTTTTCAAGGAAAGAATGCAATGAGCAATGCAACCAATGAAAAGCATGGATGTATGCGAATGATGTACAGTTGAAGTATTGCAAATTTTTACGCAGGATATGGGGTTGAATCAATTTAGATTTTCAACATGGTCCATGACATCTTTGTCAAGGTGAAACTGGAAGTAACAAGGACATCAACAACCCTAAATATGTTTGGCAGTAGACGAAGCAGTGATGTGACTCGATTCATCTTTTGCCCTAATTTTGCAAGACGGTTACTTCCATATTTCAACTTGATTTGATGAACCTTTTTGTAAAAACATGAGCTTGGTTCAACCCTATAATCCAAGGAATGGCAATTCTGATCGCCAATACTTCAACAACATCTCATAGGGATGAATGACTCAGGCATACTTTAAGCTTATGCACGGAAAATGTAATTATGAAATTGAGATGCCCGAAGAAACACCATTTCCTAGTTAACCATGCATTAGGTACCATGTTCAATTATTTTGTTTTGTTGTTGTATGTTTTTTTTTTTTTTAGAAATGGGTTTATGATCCCATCATGGTTGGCTCATGGTGCCTAACACATGCAACTAAGAATGTAGTGTGAAGTTTCACGCTTCCCCTTTTTTGTTTTTGTTTTGTAGAGGAAAACGCAAGGATGAGCAAACATGAAAACAAATGGTATGCAATTTTGCAGATCAAAAAGCTTGTTGAACTCATATGCATGATGATGCCATGACTCAAAAATGTGAGGCTGGAATATGATAACGGACAAATGCAGGAACGATATGTTCATTATGATGTTATGAAGAGATGCTTATGCGATGCATGATATGAATGCATTTTACGGACACGAGAGCCCGGAAAATTATCTCTTCTTACTTGCGCATTTGGGGGCGCAGTGCCCCATGTGTATAGTTAAGAAGGTGATATGGACCTTCCGGCTTACCATGACAAAGGACGAGACCAACATACAATGCATGCTAGAGATAAAATGCGGGAGTGACTTGATTCGCACTGATTTTTGGAGTAAAAACGTGGGATAAACTCATCTTATTCAAAAAGTTATAACTAGTCAAGATCTGAGCGATAATACAAACTTCCTAGTGGTTTCTAATCATATGGTCCATTAAGTCTATCATATGCTGACAATAGCTGAGAAGTCCGTGGATCTCCTCGGGGGCGGAGTAGGTGTCCGCCATTGCTTTGGCCTTGGCTAGCAATCGGGGAAGTTCTTGACTCCTGTTCAAAGAAAAAGCAAATTGGTCCATCCACATTGTTGCCTCTTGGTGCAATGAATCAATTACCCTTTCCCTTGCTTACCTTTCTACTGATATCTTGGCGTACTCATCCTCTAGCCTTTGCTCGTGAGTCGCTGCTAGATTTAGCTTCTCTTTGCACTCATCGATGATGGCCCACATATTCCCTTCAGTCTCGCTTAACTGTTGGGACAAATTTCTTTTCGACCTAAGGCAAGCCTTTAGCTCGTCCTTCAAGATCATGCCTTTGACCCGTGATGATTCCTTTCCCCTCTTCGGAGCTTGAGCTCACTATTGCTGCCCTATAAAGCCCCTCAAAACTTGTTTTGGTCGTGTTCTTCCTTTCGGGCCTTCTTGGTTTCTTATTCCAAGGCTTCATCGGTGGCCATATTGACGTCCCTTAGTTCATCATACTCTCTTCAGACTTTGATGGCTATGGACTTGAACTTATCTTTGACTACTCGGGCTCTTTCAAGCTTTGCCTTTAGGGCTTGTACCTCATCACTTTCTTCCGAAGCTTTAACCTCATTGTCTCTCACAGTCTTTAGATTTGGGAGCCAATCCAATCCTTGTGTCTGGACTCTCAGCCACTTATGATAGCCGCCGATGATCCCATTACTGCTTCCCCTAAGCTCTCTGTCCTTTCTTCATGCCGCATCCCATGCCTTGCGAACTCCTTGGAGTACCCTCGCGTTGTGGTCACTGAAAACCCCGTGCGATGAAAGGCGTGATGCTTTCGTCTGATGGCACTCCTCTCATGGGGTAGCCAAGCTGTCTTATGGCGAGGACGAGATTATAATTAATACAACCCCTTGTTCCCATCAAGGGAACATTTGGACATCCTTCGCATGAAGATAGAATCCCGATTCTTCCTTCCTTCTAGCGAGGGAACCAATTAATAGACGCCCCTCCATGCTAGCCAAGAGTTGGTCCCAATTCGCCTTTCCTTTTTCGACGCACGAGCGGTGACCTTGTAGCGGATAGACGGGCCTACCTTCTTGGAGAAAAAAGGTGTGAAACCAGCCACACATAGAGAGCCAGTGCACAACAAACAATTCTTGTGCTGCTCTTTTCACATCCCCGGTCGAACGTGTCATACATGGCCAAAATGGCGACGACCGGGCTTTCCTTGCCATGATGAAAGGTGAGGAAAGCGTCAATCACTGCTAGGTCCACTAAACCTTCCATATTCGGAAAGAGGACAACTCCAAAGATCAAAAGCGCCAAGATGTCAATAAAAGAAAGCCCATTCGCCTTGATTTTCCAAGGCCTTTGCCCTTTGCTCCAAACACTTCCTTGGTACTCCGACTACCCCATTCCTATTTTGCTTTACCCGGTCCAACTCTTGTGCTGAGATTTTCACTACCTTGGCAACTCTTGTCGTGGAGGGATAGAACCCAGAGAAAAGATATGGCTTCCTTCCTCCCAATGGGCATCCCAGGATTTCTTCAAACTCTTTCACAGTCGACACTAGCTGGAAGTCCTCAAATGTGAAGCACCTTAGGGGCTGGTCATAATACTGGGAAAGGGATGCAATCGGTTCCATGGAGACTTCTACCCTAGCTAGGTCCCAAATCTTACCATAGGCTTTGCGGAAGGCTTTCCGTTGAAGTTGACCCATTAATTGCCCCAACTCTCGTAAACTAGTGACCTCTAAGCTCTTGATTTTGACTTGATAAAACCTCTTTTTAAGCGAAGGCTTTTGACTTGATCCCATGTTTTACTAAAGTGAAACAAGATCTAGTGCGAATCAAAACTCCGACATCTATCATGGGTGGAATGGATGAATGCACGAAGGAATGCATATGACACGGATGCAATTTATGAATACGGGAGCCCGGGAAATTGTCTCCTTCTTAGATACAACGTCTTGGGGTAGCAAAGTGCCCAACGTATGTATTTAAGAAGGTGACACGGACCCTCCGTTGGTTTGCCCAAGAGAGGGGATTAAGACGGAACCCGCACATGATGCATATGCGAAAGATACAATACGGGGATGTACATAGTACGACAATATTCACAAAATATAAGCAAAAGGGTACGTGATAATTATGCATGGGAGTGTGAAAAATGGCACGCAGCGTGTCCGCTCCGTGCCCCTATTCAAGGGACCTAAATGGGAGGGAGCTAACAAGGCTTTTAGTGGTAATTCCCAAGGTGGTCATATCTCTCTTGAAGGTCTCTAGAGGTATCATCCCCTTCGAAGAACATATTGCAACAGTAGGGACTACTAGCAATGATATATTTTCAAAGAGGAAAACTCTAGATGAGGGTTCACTGTAATCAAGCAAGTTGGAGACCTAGCATGATCACAGATTCACCTCCACTCCTTATGTTCCCATGAACTCGGGTATAAGGCCCTTTTTCAACTCACAGTGTGTGCAAATAGTGTTGGTGTTTGTGTGCATCAAATGAATAAATATTTACCTCAAGCATACAAAAAAAATGCACTAAAAGCATCAAAGAGTTATATATACAAGAACATAATGAAGGGAAACCAACAAAGGAGTAAGTCATGGCAAAACTTTGCACAAGATTAAATGGCCTAACTCTCTAAAAACGGTCCCCAGTGGAGTCGCCAACTGTCGCAACCTACCCTTCGGCGGGAGGGCGACGCGTGACTCGCGGGATGCGTGTTCCACGAAAGGAATACGCGCGGAGTCGCCACCAACGTTTATTTGAGGAAAACGTCGGAAAAACCGGAAAAGACATGATCTACGAACTTTTAAGTGAAAGGTTCGGGAGTTGTATTTACGCACGGGGAAGGTATTAGCACCCCACACGTCCGTCCCAAGGGACGGCAGCCTTTAATCGAATTTGCAAACATGACTTTGATTTTTACGTTCCCTTTTTATGTCTTTATATCCTTTATACCTTTTTTATATTTTTTCTCTTTTTGTGGCCGACAAGGGTATTTCCCTTTGCTCCTACGTATTCCTCAATTTGCGATGAGGAAATCAGACCTACGTAGTTCTTTCTTATGCGTGAATCAAGTGATTCTTTTTTACTTGAAAGGTGATCATTTTAAGGCGTTGGACCTTAAAAATGATCCATTTTACTTAGTAAGAAATTGAAATGATAAACTTCCAAAACCTATTTTTGTGGACGAGCTTGACTAGGCGAGTTGATTTTAGCCTTAGTTTCACCTTAGTTATTAGTCAATTCGATTAAGAATGAGAAATCCCAAAGAGAAAACGTCCAATTGATTTTTCGCTTTATTTTACTAAAGAGGTATTTTTTTATTTTTTATTATTATATTATTATTTACCTCTTTTTTTGGTTTCCAACGTGGTTGCGGCACGACCGATCGGTTGGAATTCATTTCAACCAAAGTTAACGGATAATAGAATTCAAAAGATCGGTGGAAATTTATTTTATTTTTAGGTTAAGCGAGAAATGACTTAAATAAAATGGCTTAAGCACGTCAAAAGGGGGAAGAAAAAGTGAATGAAACGAGAATAAAAATACATGAAACCAATTGTGGACCACCACGGGTACATAGAATGAATTGAAAAGCTTGGTTTGAGGTTCTTACCCGTTGAAGACTGAAGAACGATGAAGAACGAATGAAGAACGTCGAAGAACGGTCGAAAACCTTCGCGAAATCACTCACGGAAACGTTACGGAAACGTTACGAAAGTGCCTCGGCTTGGATTTTCTTCACGGAAACAATTTTTCTAAGCAAATTCGAAAGAGAGAGAAGTGCCTAAGGGGCTGAACCCTTTTCTACTTCACTTCTCCCCCTATTTATAGAAAATTGGGGGAGAAGGTTGCCACCCAGCTCGCCCAGGCGAGCTCAGCTCGCCCAGGCGAGCTCAGCTCGCCCAGGCGAGCAGGGTTGCTTCCTCCAGAAGTAAAAGCCTTCTGGAGGAATCTTTTGGAGGGCCCAAGTGGGCCTGGTTGCTATTTACACCCCCATTTTTACTAAGTACACCCCCCTTCCTTTTGTTTTGGTGATTCTTTTTTCATAAAGTTACGGAAACTTACGAATTTCGTAACGATACTTGTTTTCTTTCCGTAATGTTACGGAACCTTGCGGATTACGTAATCATCCCCTTTTTTGACTTACGGAATGTTACGGAACCTCACTAATTGTGCAACGATGCTTCCATTTGATTTCTGGTGTGTCACGGAACCTTTACGGATTGTGCATCAATATTTTCTTTTGTTTTCCGGCATGTCCCGGAACTTCACAAATTGCCTAATGATGGATGCCAAGCACCTCACAAGGACCAAACAAAAGTTGCATGTCATCAAGCAAAGGTCCCCGGACGAAATTAGGGTATGACATCGTTAATGGTGCAATGCCTTAACGTTTCTCTTCTTTCAAAAAACCAAGAGATTGTTTGAAAAGTTGCACCATTAACGATGTCTTGGTTTGTTTGAAAAGGGGTGGTCGACAAAAGCGGGGCTTTTGCTCCTACGTATCCTCGATTTGTGGTGAGGACCGTTTAAGGTGTTGGACCTTAAAACGGTTTTAAGTGACTTTTTGCGGACAAAGCTTGGTTTTTTTTTTGTGAGTTGATTTTAGCCGTAGTTTCACTTTGGTTATTAGTCAATTCATTCAAGGAAACTTTCAAAGAAAAATGTCCGATTGATTTTTTTTTCAAGATATTTTGATTATTTTATTATTATTTTTTTCAAAGATATTTTGATTATTTTATTATATTTTTTCAAAGATATTTTGATTATTTTATTATTATTTTTTCCTTTTTTGATTTAACCGAGGTTACAACGTGAACGATTGGTTGGATTTTATTTTAGTAGTGATTAAACGAGATTACAACACAAATGATCGGTTAAAATTCATTTTATCAATTATTTGGCGAGATAACGACTTAAATAAACGGTCAAAAGCTCGTTAAAAGCGGAAGAAAAAAATACCGAAAGTAAACGAGATGAAGAATGAAAGCCTTGGATTCAAAAACTTATCGGTTGAAGACCGAAGAACGAAGAAGAACGATGAACGAAGAACGAAGAAGAACGATGAAAAATCTTCACGGAATCGCTCACGGAAATGTCTCAGAAGCGTTACGGAAGCACCTCGACTTGGATTTCCTTCCTTTTTTCACTTCTTTTCGCTAAAAACAACTGAAATACACAACATAAATGTCAGGAGCCCTTGAAACTCAGCCTCCTCCCCCTATTTATAGGAGAAAAAGGGAGGCGGTTGCCGCCTAGAGGCTTCCTGAGGAAGATTTCTGAGTGCACCCCCTTTTAATAAGTTCAGCCCCCTCCAGAGGCTTCCTGGGGAAGTTTCCTGAGTGCACCCCCTAATTGATAAGTTCACCCACACCTTCCGGAGTGTTCTAGATGAAGTTTCTTGAGCGCACCCCCATGTTTGATAAGTTCACCCCCCCCTTTTGTGTTTTTGGCTGTTTACTTTTTGAAACGTCCCGAAACTTTACGGATTCCACGACAATGGGTATTAAACATTTTGAAGTGGTCAAACGGAGGTCGCATGCCAACAAACAATGGTCTGCGGATGAAATTAGGGTATGACAAGAAGAAAGAAGAAAAATAATGAAAGAGCGTAAGTGAAGAACTTCGTGACTATTATGAAGGAAGGCATAGATCATAACTTAGACCTCACTCCCATAGGAGAGAAAAGGAAAGAAAGCCTCAAGAGCTAACATTAACCTCCCATACTTCCATAGGAAGGACAATGTAGAGGCTTATTTAGATTGGGAGATAAGGGTAGAGCAAAAACTTAAAAGAAAGTCTATTTTAAAATCTTATGGTTCTCACTCTTATCCAAAATAGATATTATTAGGCATCAAATCCCTAAAATAGGTGGTATGATGAATGTTTTGAGTGGTGCAACACTCTTTTGTAAAATCACTCGTGCACCCAACATCTTTATGATTTGTGTACATAAGGACTCATTAGGTAGGTTTGTTCTTATTTTTAGTTTCAATACAAACTTAGGTACTCATATGGGACACCTTAGGTTTGTCATGCTTTTTGGTAGGAATAATCATCATGAAAATACAGAAAAAGGTATGTTTTATTGCATTACTTTTCTTAATTTTTTAAATAGTGATCAAGGGGTTCCTATGAACCCTATGAGAATAAAAGTCATTCCTGAGTGGCCAACTCCACTAAGTATAAGAAAAATTTAGGGCTTCCATGACTTAACAAACTTTTACAAAAGATTTGTCCCATACTTTTCTATACATGTAGCAGCGCTCATTGAGTTGGTGAGGAACCATGTTCCTTCATGGGAAGATGCACAGGAAATGGGTTTTAAAACCTTATCTTGCATCAACATACCAAACACCACTAATACATATGTTTTGTTCTTTTTACATGTGTTGAGGAAAAAATCGTAGAGTTTCAAGAAACTCGGGATTTGAGGTCAAATCCTTTTCAAGGGGGGGAGGGAATGATGCAATCCTAACCTGCAAGGGCATTGGATAGAAGACTCCAAGAAGATTGGGCCAGAGATGTAAGAGAAGGTCCTTGGGTTCTCATGAGCCTTAGGTTAGATTTCGGGCCCATGGGCTAAGTATGAGCCCGCTTATCTTTGTACATATTAGATTAAGGTTTCTTTATTTTTGAGCCTTGTATTCAGGGCTCCATAATATAGGTAAGGTACCCTAGAAATGTAGGATTTTTCAGCCTTTGTATTTTAGGGCACTTAGACTAGTTTTTGTATTAGGGGTGGTTTTGTAATTTCACATGCATTATGTGAATATTTGATGTGTGTGGTTGGAAATAAATTTAATTGAATTAGGAGAAGCCCAATCCAATTAAATTTTAGAGGGAGAGGTGAGCATTTGCTTTCTACACCCCATTGTCATATCATGTAGTCACACATTGTGCATGTCCTTCATGCTTTACATGTCTCATAACACATAGGCACACTTAGTGGAGAATCTTGGACTTGATCTTGGATTAGTGGGCTGAACCATAGCTAAAATTCACTAATCATAATTAGTGAAATTTTGGCTCCAAAATTTGGCTCCACAAATTCAATTTCAAATTCAAGTGAAATTTGAATAGAAATTCAAATTTCCCTCCAATTTTGTGTGACACTTAGGCTATAAATAGAGGCCATGTATGTGCATTTTTTCAACTTTGATCATTTGTAAATTAAACTTCAAAGTTCAGACCTCTTTTTGGGCACAAAATTTCGTGCTCCTTCTCTCCTTCTCTCTCCACTCATTTTCTCCTACCTTCAAGCTCTTATCCATGGCTTCCTATGGTGGTGAGCTTCTTCTTGACTCATCTTCTCCTTGAAGTAGCATCTCCTCTCAACTCTTCTTCTTCTCCATTCCGCTGCCATTAAAGTTCAAGAAGCAAAGGACTCCATTGATGAAGAAGATCCAAGGCCTACAAGCTCCACATGGAGCTACATCAGTGTCATTCATTGATGTTTTTGATTCTCGCTAGCCAAACTGTGTTGTTTGACTCTAGTTGTCACACAAAGCAAGAGATCATTCAGCGCTTTGATCAGGGATGCAAAAAATACCCAAGGGAAGGGGCAACAAGCTCATTTCAATCATTTTTCTAGACCCTGGCTCGCTTGGGCCACCAAAAGACTTCCATGTTAAGTAACCAGCTCGCTTGGGCGAGCTAATGACTTCATGGCTAAGCAAAGGGTCCATCAAATGCCATTTTTGGCTATAAATAAGCATGAAGGTGGCTTAGAAAAGGGTTCCAAGGTCCATCATTGAGAGAAATTAGAGAGAAGAAGAAGGAAGAAGAGAAAAACGAGGCCGAGGCGCTACCGAATTGCGACCCTAATCGACTTCTACATCGTTCTTCGTTCATCATCTGGTTAGTTTTTGTTTTAAGGATTTGAATCAAGAAACGAGGCCTTAGGGGTCCTCTTTCTTGTTTTGTGCATCTTCATCTTCTTCTTCTATCATCAGTAATCTCATTTTCTTCTTGTAAAGTAAGTTTTAACCGTTCATTAGTGCCGCAAGTTATCTTTAAAAAATATTGAAGGTTAATAAGCAAAACCAAAATAAAACCAACTCATAAACTTCTTCATTTCATCAAATATCGCTTGCGATCGTTTCAAGGTCCAACGCCTTAATGATTCTCTCCGCTTTTCATCAAACATCACTTGAGATCATTTCAAGGTCCAACGCCTTAAATGACTTTTGTTCACAATTAAAATCGATCTTTCAAAAGACATAAAATCAATGTAACACACAAACTTTCAGTCGTAGGTCTGAATTCCTCATCGCACCTGAGGATATGTAGGAGCAAGGGCAACACCCTTTATCGACCCTAAAAAATATTAAAAATATCAAAAGGGAAAATACACAATTTTGAAGTCATGTTTTGCACACTCAATGAAAGGCTGCCGTCCCTTGTGATGGGTGCGTGAGGTGCTAATACCTTCTCTATGCGTAAACAAATCTTGAACCCTCATTTTCAAAATTCACATACCTTCGTCTTTTTGGTTTTTCTAACATTTTCCTCAATTAAACGTTGTTGGTGACTCCTGCGTGTTTTTCTTTTTTGAAAGATGCACCTCTTTATTTCGCCTCGCCCTCCCTTCGAAGGGTAGGTTGTGCAAAATGTAAATGAAGAATTGTAGTCTTTGAAAGCTTAAATGACTAAAGACATTGAAGTCTTTGAAATGTAAATGAAGACATTGTAGTCTTTGAAAGCATAAATGATTGAAGACATCGAAGTTTTAGAAATGTAAATGAAGACATTGTAGTCTTTGAAAGCGTAAATGACTGAAGACATTGAAGTCTTCGAAATGTAAATGAAGACATTGTAGTCTTTGAAATGTAAATGAAGACATTGTAGTCTTTGAAAGCGTAAATGACTGAAGACATTGTAGTCTTGGAAATGTAAATGAAGACATTGTAGTCTTTGAAAGTGTAAATGACTGAAGACATTGAAGTCTTTGAAATATAAATGAAGACATTGTAGTCTTTGAAAGCGTAAATGACTGAAGACATTGATGTCTTTGAAATGTAAATGAAGACATTGTAGTCTTTGAAAGCATAAATGACTAAAGACATTGAAGTCTTTGAAATGTAAATGAAGACATTGTAGTCTTTGAAAGTGTTCGAACTCGGCAAGTGCACCGGATCGCGCAAGTAGTATAAAACGGTAAGAATCAGGTATCGAACTCTCGGGGAACTTGTGTTACTCGGTAAAGCTATATTCAGTGAATAGGTGTCTAGTATTAAAAGATATGTGTGGACTATGAATAGGTATGTAAACTAACTATTAAAAGGAAAATCACGTGAGTAATGATGTGTAAAGACAAGTAGACAACACGTTGGTCTTCCTATTAGGTGCCTAATGTTATAAAGATATTCTCTACTTAACAATGCTCGTGTGTTCTATGGTATCTCTTGAAATGCTAAACCCCGATTCCTCATGATAGTCTAGCCTAATCCTGATCAAGCATCATCCTCAGATTCCTCTTGTTGGACTAAACTCGACCAAAACCGCATGAAGACAAACATGCAATAACTAGGTTACTGTATCCGGATCCCTCGTGATAATACGATAAACTAGCCCCGTCCTATCAAGTTCTAAGAATCAGACCAGTTTCCATTATTGAATGATCCTAACAAAGCATGCATTTACATGATCAAGGCAAAAGCACACTAAAATGACGTACTGATAGCACAAAGAACACATAAAACATCATCAAATAGATATACAGGTATTTACATCAAGTACCTAAAGGAAAGAACCAACAGAGGATTTAGCTCTCCATATCTAGGAAGCTTCCTTTACAACAAAGAGAAGAGAAAAATGAAGGATTGAAGAAATACAAGCAGTGAGGATGTCTCCTCCACCTCTAGAACCTCACAATCACTCACAGACTCATCTCATGCTCTCAAGATGACTTCCTCTTCACGCTCCGTTCTCTGCCAATCTTCGCACAACAAAAGCTCTCAAAACTCTCTAGAACTTGGACCTTTCTCCCTCTAGAAATCTCTAAACATGAAAAAGCTTTGAGAATTTCCCAAACTCCTCTCCAAAATCTGATTTCAGGCTTAAATAGGTGGCTTTGTTTGTGCTAGCGCGCTTAGCGCGACTATGGACCGCTCAGCGTGCATTAGTGGATTTTGGCTTAGCATGTGCTTTTCTCGCTCAGTGGATGGACTGAAACGGTGCGCTTTGCGGGATGACCCTTTGCTCAGCGCAAATGCACAACTCATCCTTTTTCTAGATTCTTCCTCACGCTCAGCCGAGGAGTGTTGTGCTCAACGGATAGCTCGCTAAGCCAGAAGATTGGCTTAGCGAGTGGATGAAAATCAGCACTTCACAAACTTGCGTAATTAACCTAAAATTGATAGGAAAGGGTTATTAAACACAAAAAATGGGAGTACTAAGTATTTATTACCTATCTTTAACAAAAAAACAATTACAACACTACAAAATAACCATAAATTGGAGGAGTTTGATACAATTTACACAGGTTTTATACATAAAAGTTAGTCGTATTCATCGACTAATAGAAAGTGTGAAAGGAAAAGACATTGTAGTCTTTGCAATAATAAAACACAGGACGTTGAGTCCTATGAAAAAAACAAAGGACTTTGAGTCCTATGAATCATGCAATTGGATTTTGGCAATTTGTGTATAATGAGAAATCTATGGACTCATAGCCTGATGTGAAACATGGGTCTTTGAATGCATGGACATGTAGACTTCGCCCTAAAATGAAGTAAATGCAGGTTGCGTACGCAACAATGCAATGCAATGAAAAATTATGCAATGTTCATGACATTCTTTCCTCTTTTGGTGTTCTTAATTTTGTTTTCTTTTTTCTTCCCCCCCCCCTTTTTGTGTGAAAAAAATAGACTGACTGTCAATTTCTAGAAGATGAGATACTTCATGCAACCTCACCCTATGTTCTGCAAATCTCATTGGGGACTCCCTGAGAGTGTATGTTTTGATTTAATTACTTGACAATTTTGGATAACGGTAGTGGAGCCGTCTGACATTTAATCAATCAATTGAAATATTGATCCTACTTCTATCATGTTCTAAGGCAACAGTACATTTCCTAATGGTAAAGTCACCTAACTGTACACACAAATGGGTGATCAGACCAAGAGCATGTAGAAATTAAGCATTGAAAGAAGCATTGAACACATAAAAGACAATTAATTAGATATTAACGGTAATTACATGAACTGTTCCTTAGAAATCCTCAACAAGAGTGTTTAGCTAGCCATTACAGAAAAACCCTAACACAAATGAGATTGAGAGTACAGAATAAATGTTCCTTACACAAGAAGGGGGATCGCTCCTCCTCTTCTCAACACCTCACAATCACTCTACAACTCACTAATCTCTCTCGAAATTAGCACTGTGGTGTACTGCTCTGGAATTCTAAAACCATACCCTAATTCTGACAATTCAAGCTTTAAATAGGCTCTGAAATCACGTTATTGCGCTTAGTGCCACCCTCGCGCTTAGCGCGAGTTTGTGGATTTAGGCTTGGCTCCAGTCGTGCGCTGAGCCTAGCAAGAGACAAACGTCTTGCTTAGCAAGCTGATCTCGTGCTTAGCGTGTGGCCTTGATCCTTATGCTCTTCCAAATTCCCTTGTGATGCAATCCTAACCCCCAAGGGTATTGGATTGAAGACTCCAAGAGGATTGGGCTAGAGTTGCTAAAGAAGGCCCTGGGTGATGCAATCCAACCCCGCAAGGGCATTGGATAAAAGACTCCAAGTAGATTGGGTCAGAGATCCAAGGGAAGGCCCTAGGGTTCTCATGAGCCTTAGGGTAGATTTCGAGCCTATGGGCTAAGTATGAGCCCACTTATCTTTGTAAATATTAGAATAGGTTTTTGCTTCGTTTGGGCCTTGTATTTTGGACATTCTAGTAGTATAGGGTTTTAGCCTTGTATTGCAAGGCATTTTGAGTAGTCTTTGTAGTAAGGACTTTTTTTTGTATTTTCATGTTTTTCGGCATAGGGGTGAGCTTAGCTATTATAGGGGGTGTGTAGCTAAGCTCTAGCTTCTCATCTCAAAGCATCCTCTCCAAGCTTCTTATCCAAGACACATTCTTGGTGGCGAAGCTCCTTCTTCCATGGCTTATTCCCTAGTTGATGGCGCCTCCTCTCACCTCTTCTCCTTTATTTTTTGTTGCATCTCCATGGTGGAAAATCACCATTGAAGGACCTCATTGAAGATTAAAGATCCAGCCTCCATAGAAGCTTCACAAGCAAGCTTCCATGACCTTGTCACGCTAAGCGTGCTGAAGTTGCGCTTAGCGGTGGATGCGCCCTGACCCCACAAGGTCTGCTTAACGCGATTGCTCCTTTTAGCACTTCAAGATTTTAGCCTCTTTTGACCTGAAATTGAACAAATTTCATCATTAAATCACATAGGAGATACTCTAGAGACAGCTATAACAATAAAACAAGAATTATTTACAAATCCCTACAAAATAACTATAAATTGGGGAAAGTATACAAGTTTTGGAAAATGTTTTCTATAATAAAGTTAGTTGTATAAGACGACTAACAAACTCTCCCAAATTTAAAATTTTGCTTGTCCTCAAGTAAAGAAAGAACAGTTCACTTGTCCTCAAGTGACAAAATACAGTGGTGAATCCAAATAGTGTTTGCTTCACAGAGAAATCCAATCATATGAGATGAATATCATGGGATGCTTCAATCAATTGCTTTTCACAAACATGCAGCTTTTCAAAGATAGGAACATATGCATTAGAGTCACAACTGAAATAAGCTAGCGTGAATGATAGATATCAAGGAAAGAGTCATCAACCAAAGCCTCACAGTCTTTCACTCAAGCTCAAGTGTTTAGGCTCATTCCATCATAAACAACTAACACAAGTCCCAACTTTTGCATATCATCTCATACCATGCAAAAATAAACACACAAAATGAATCCGAAGGACTTTCTAGGCTTGTAATGAGGTTGGGCTGCCAACAAATCATGGTTTTTCTAGGATTCAAAAGCTTAGATTCTAGGAGAACATTCATCCATAGATAAACCTTTACTTTTCATTCATTCCCACCCCCAATAGTTGCCTCTTTTTAGGCACTTAGCTTCATTTCATTGATTTGTAGCACACACACTTTTATACATTTTTATTTATACTTACAATTTTTTTATAGAAAACAATGTGTATATGCTACTCTGTTTTGACCATTTTATTTCTTTACCCAGTGTCTCCCCCAAATTTGGAACAAATTTGCTTTAACATATAACTCCCCCAAATTTAGGACAAATTTGTTTTGAACCAAGTTTTCTGTGGATGATGCTCTCCTACAACCTAAGACAAGGTATCAGGAGATAACACTGTAAAGGCTCAAGGTTCAATCAATCAATAATTCATTAAGCATAAACTGGGTGCAAGGGATAAATCATTCAAGCATGTGGTCAACTTTTTGGCTAAGTGGCTATCACAATCAAACATGGCCTTCATCATCCTCAATTTCATGCATTCAGTCCATACTTCAGAGATTCATGCAAAAATCAGTACTAAATGATAGTCGTTTCTCTCAAAATTTAAGGATCACACTCTCATTGGGATACAGTCAATGCATTCCTTCACAATCAATCTGACAAACTGACTAACATTTTCAGTCATAATTCTAATCACATGTTCTTTTTCTTCTAATGGCTGCAAGCTTGATCAAAACAAACATCTAATCATTCCAGTCCACTCAATTCATACATTTGCTCATTCAAGTCATTCACAAACACCTCATTCATAAGAAATCACACCACAAAATATCATAATCAATCAGTTCACTGTTCAAACATGCTTTTGTACAAGAAGCATCACCGGATGACACCGATCAAACATTTCCTAATAGACATCATCCAAATATTATTCAGGGATTGAATAGAAAACACAATTTTCGACATCGGTAGTTAAAAAGCCCTAGCTGCTATTTTTAAGCCAACATTGCGCAAGCTTTTTTACAAACACTAGCCGATAATATTTCTTTACGGTAAAGGAAGTTTTAAACGCTGGCCGATAATTTTTAAGCTATCAACACTCAAACAACAGAAATTTAAAGACTAATAAAGCATAAACTAAATAACTGATAAAATAAACTGTTCATAATTTGCAAAATTTTAAAAACTATGCAGAATTTAAAACTCCTGATCATCCTGTTGCTGATCTTCTGCATGCTCGTTTAGATCCAGCACTAGAACAGCTAGTGGATCTTGAAGAATGGGCTACTCTGGCTCCATGGCTAATGCCGATGGCAAGGTGTCTTCAAATATAGGTGATGAAGAGATATGAACTGGAGAAGTAGGCTCTTGAGCTGCTGCTTCCTCCTGAGCGACTGAATCAGTCTCAAAGATAAATGGCTCCGGAGGAATAGGCTCATCCTCTACATCTGGCACAGGCTCCTCTACTGGCACAGGCTCTTGGGCTGTGGAGGCCTCACCCCTTCCAAACGGAGAAGGCTGGACTCCTAGCCAAGCCACCTGTGCAAGGAACTCATCCACACTCATGGTTGGCTGCTGGCCAGAGCCCTGCAACCTCTATATGATGATGATCTGGCCTCTGTGTAGGCTCTACAGCATAGCAAATAATGTTTTAGAGTTTAATGAAGATGGTCCTATAGGAGGAGCTGGAGCAGGAACTGGAGCAGGAACTAGAGCTGGTAAGGGAGTGGGAGTTGAAGCTGGTAACTGTGGAAGATGTGGAGTCAAAGTGGATGGTGCTGAAGGATCTAGTAAAGTAGATGAAGAAAGAGTAGAAGTATTTGGTGCTGCTGAAGTAGGGGGAACCTCAGATCTCTTACCCCTGGCCTTCCTTGGCCCTCTGAATGTCACTATTGGATCATCTAGATTCCAACAGTTCTTTATATATGCCAAGTTAATGACAGGGCTAAGGCTTTCCAATGATCTGGAATCTAATGTGACTCCTCTAGCTTTACACAAAGTTGTGATTAAGGTTGGAAATCCAAGCCAAGAAGAGTCATGCTGGGCAATGATAGAAATCTGGTGGGAGATGAGGTAGCCCAGATTCATGTCCATCTTCATGATAATGCCATAAATCAACTTGGCTCGATCCAGTGTGATGTCGGAAGTGTGGGAGGTAGGGACCAAGTTGGAGTAAGAAAGAACACTCCAAGTCTGAGCGAGCGTGGTCATGTTCTTCCTGAGGATCTTCAAAGGCTGACCATCAGCATTAAGCTCAAATCCCCTCCCTAGGATGCAGAGCTTGGCAGCCAACTCTTGAGGATCAAGCCTCAAGAGTGCAAACCTGGAGTAGGCAGGAAGCTCTTCTCCCTCCTCAATTATCACAAGGGTCTTCAAGAAAGTGTTCAGAGTGTCTGCATCAAACTTCACCAAATGGCCTCTCACCCTCACTTGCTTAGGTGATTTATCCTCGAGATCGTAGAGGTTAGCATAAAACTCTTTCACAATGGCAACATCAATGCTGCCTTCATCAAAACTAGTCAACTCCTTATCCCATTTTCTTCGCTCCAGTTCTTCCTTGAACTCATCAAACTCAATGTGGTAGATTACCACATTCCGCTCAGGGAGTACCTTCCTGGTTACCACAATATCTGTGTACCTTTCCCAGGCCTCAGGAGAAGTGAGCCTGGATCGGTCATATTGGACTTGGGAAGGTATGGCAGGTTCCTTTCTCTTCTTTAATGCCATATGAAAGAATAGAATCAAACAACAAGATTAATCAGGGTTATTTTCAACAAAACAATAAAATAAAACTAAAAATTGAACTGGGCGCTTAGTGCAGCAGGCTGGGCTTAGCGTGCCTTATAAAATTTTATTCATAGGCTAAGCGCAGTAGACTCGCGCTTAGCCTAAAGACACAGAAAATATTTTTCTGCAGATTAGGCTTAGCGCAACATGCTGGGCTTAGCCTAAATCTACAATTTTCAAAACATAAGAGGGTCTTGGCTTAACGCAACATGGAACGCTTAACTCAGCCTCACCAGAATGATCCTTAGGCTTAGCGCACAGGGTGTGCTTAGCCTAACCACAAAAACTCAAAAATAGTGAGAGAGTTGAGCTTAGCGCACTAGGGTGCACTTAGCTCAACCTTCTTGATACACAACAAGGGCTTAGCGCAGCTGCTGCGCTTAGCCTTATTCAAAGGACTGACCAACAGAAACATATTGGCGCTTAGTCTGACAGGTCAGGCTCAGTGCTAAACAAAAATTCAAAAATCCTAATGTCTGAAACATTAGTCCCGCTTAGCGCAAATACACACTTAGTAGGTTCATCGCTTTCGTTTATTAGTAGGGATGAACACGCTTAGCGCGACATGGTCCACTTAGCGCGATCATCTGGAAATCCAAAAATTTAACAGTTGCGATGAACAGGCTAAGCGCAACAGGCGCGCTTAGCGCGTTCATCGCAATTTCCAAACAGAAACACAGGGGTCCTCACCCATTTTAGCAGCATTGCCCTTAATGGGCTTACAACTCAACCTAATTCCTAAAATAACAAACCCTAAAGCTAGAAACCCTAACCTAAACAGCAATGCAAGCTAACAAAGCAAGAATTCGTCTATCCTAAGGTTCAAAGCATGAAAATGAAGCACTACTTACTTGGATTATGATGGAATGCAAAAAGAAGCAAGGAAGATGTAGAAAGTACTTGAGGCACAATAGCAAAATGCACACCCGCAGAAGGTAGGCACAAAAAAAGAAGCAAAAGTTTTGTGTAAAGGTAACTGCCTATGGCAGTTCTAATTCATTTTAGCATTTTCGTTTGGTGCACTTAGCTCACAGCTGTGCTTAATGTGCCAACCTGACGTTTTAGTTTAAAGCCCAAGCGCTTAGCCTAACCTCGCGCTAAGACCAACTTGAAGTTTCAAATTCCAGTGAGCATTTGGGGCTTAGCACAGCATGTGGCACTTAGCGCTTTCTGAAACACAAAAATTTCTACAATATGAGCTTAGCTTGAGATGTAAGGCTTAGCACGCAATCACGCTTCAACTTACAGAGAGTAGTTCAGGCTTAGCGCAACAGGCGCGCTAAGCACACTTCCAAGAATTCAAAAACAGTAAGGGATTGGTGCTTAGCGCATCCTGCAGCTAAGCCCAACAATGAAAGCTCAATTCCAGAATGGATCTGGGGCTTATCTCAGGACAACGCGCTTAGTGCTGCTACAATAAATTTTTCCAGAGAAGAAGTGGCACTTAGCGCATCATCTCCGCTAAGCCCACTGCTTGAAGTTTACTTCCAGTGAAGTTGTTGGGCTTAGCGCAGTGATGTGCGCTTAGTTGAGCTATTCAGCCAACTAGTCAGGGGTCTAAGCGCTTAGCGTGAGCAAGCTCAGGCTTTGCGCGTGAAGACATGGCGCTTAGCGCAAGAGTTGTGCTTAGCGGATGGACAACTAAAAAAATTTTCTAAGTCTTTTCTGTCCATTTCTTCACCTAGGCTTAAAAACCCCCTTGTTCACTACTAAACAAGCTGCAAATTTAATCACAATCACAAGCAACTATCCTAAGTACATGCAAGAGATAAGAATGAAAAAGAGAATAGGGAAAGAAAAGCTGGGTTGCCTCCCAGTAAGCGCTTTTTTAACGTCACTAGCTTGACGCATCATCCTGTTATTCTGTTTTGAAGTGTAGAACAATGTTCAATCTTTCCATAGCTCCACCATGATATTGCTTCAACCTTTGTCCGTTCACTACCCATGTCCTCTTAGGATCTTTAGATTGAGGATCACAAAGCTCCACTGCTCCATATGGTCAGACTTTCTTGATGGTAAATGGTCCAGACCATTTCAATTTAAGCTTTCCAGGGAACAATTTAAGTCTTGAGTTGAAAAGCAACACCTGTTGTCCTAGCTGAAAGTCCTTCTTGAGAAGCTTTTTGTCATGATACTTTTTTACCCTTTCTTTGTATAGATTTGAAGATTCATAAGCAGTTAATCTCATCTCTTCCAACTCCAAAAGTTGCAGCCTCCTCTGTTCTCTTCCAACTCCAAAGTTCAAAAACTTCAAGGCCCAGTATGCTTTATATTCCATCTCCACTGGTAAGTGACAAGACTTGCCGTACACCATCTAAAAATGGAGATAAGCCTATCGGAGTCTTGAATGCCATTCGATATGCCCATAAAGCATCATCTAATTTGATAGACCAGTCCTTTCTAGTAGAAGCTATAGTCTTCTCCAAAATCTTTTTCAATTCCCTGTTTGATACTTCTGCTTGCCCATTGGTCTGGGGGTGATAAGGTGATGCTACTTTGTGTGTCACATTATATTACTTCAACACCTTCTGTAGCTGATTATTGCAGAAGTGTGCCTCCATCGCTAATCAGAATTATGAGCGACCCAAATCTTGAGAAAAAGTTCTTCTTCAGAAACTTTACCATAGTCTTAGCATCATTATGTGGGGTAGCCACTGCTTCAACCCATTTAGAGACATAGTCAACAACCACTAGTATATATTCATTGCCAAAAGACGAAGGGAAGAGACCTACAAAATCAATCCCCCAACAATCGAATACCTCAACCTCCATAATATTCTGTAGAGGCATTTCATTTCTTCTTGATATACCCCTTATCCTCTAACATTGATCACAGTATTGCATATGCTAGCGAGCATCTTTGAAAAGCATGGGTCAAAAGAATCCAGCTTGCAAAACCTTGGTCGTCGTCTTATCTCCACCATAATGGCCGCCACATGGAGAATTGTGGCAATGCCATAATATGTTCTTGGCCTCTTCTTGTGTCACATATCTTTGTAGGAGATTGTCAGCTCCTATCTTGAACAAGTGCAGATCATCCCAGATATAGAATCAAGCATCATGTAGGAATTTCTTCCTCTGTTGCCAAGTTAAGTCCTTTGGGATGATTCCTGTGGCTTTGAAGGTGGCCATATCGGCAAACCAAGGTCTCTTACTCACTAAGAATAATGATTCATTAAGGAATTCATCTCTCACTTCAGCTTCTTTCATTGTAACTTCCTCATTCACCAATCTAGACAAATGGTTAGCTACAACATTTTCCGATCCCTTTTTATCCCGAATCACCAAATCAAATTCTTGCAACAGCAAGATCCATCTTATCAATCTGGGTTTGGAATCAGCCTTGTTGAGTAAATATTTAATAGCTGCGTGATCGGTGTAGATGATAACTCTTGAACCTACCAAATAAGATCTGAACTTTTCAAGTGCATAAACAATTTCTAGCATTTCTTTTTCTATGGTAGCATAGTTCACATGTGCATCATTTAGAACCTTGCTGGCATAGTATATAGCATGAAAAAATTTTCCCTTCCGTTGTCCAATCATTGTACCTACGGCATAGTCACTCACATCACACATCAACTCAAATTCTTGTCCCCAATCTGGTGCTGTAATTACTGGAGCAGACACTTATCTAGTTTTCAGATCATGAAATGCTTCCATGCACTCTTCATTGAACACAAAAGCAACATCTTTATTCAACAGATTGCTAAGTGGTTTGGCGACTTTAGAGAAATCTTTTATGAATTTCCTATAGAACCCTGCATGTCCTAAGAAACTTCTCACTCCTTTGACATTCATTGGAAGAGGAAGTTTCTCAATTACATCAATCTTTGTCTTGTCCACCTCTATTCCCCTTATTGAAATTTTATGCCCTAGCACTATTCCTTCTTGAACCATGAAATGACATTTCTCCCAATTGAGAACTAGATTGGAATCTTCACATCTCTATAATACTCTTTCAAGATTTGATAGGCACCCCTCAAAAGATGGCCCAAAAACAGAGAAATCATCCATGAAAACTTCAATGCATTTTTCCACCATATCAGAAAAAATTGCCATCATACACCTCTAAAATGTAGCTGGGGCATTGCACAAACCAAAAGGCATGTGCCGATATACGAATACACCAAAAGGGCAGGTGAAAGCAGACTTCTCTTGATCTTTGGGATCTACAGTAATCTGATTATAGCCAGAATATCCATCCAGAAAACAATAATAGGATTGCCCTGTGAGTCTTTCAAGCATCTGGTCCATGAAAGGAAGTGGATAATGGTCCTTCCGAGTGGCATCATTCAGCTTCCGATAGTCAATGCACATTCTCCACCCGGTGACAATCCTTGTGGATATTAACTCATCTTTATCATTTTTAATGACTGTCATACCTCCTTTCTTGGGGACAACCTGCATAGGGCTAACCCATGCACTATCTAAGATAAGGTAAATAAGGCCTGCTTCAAACAACTTAAGCACCTCTTCTTTCATGATTAGGTTCAGTCTTCTTTGAGGCTATCTCACTGCTTTGTAATCAGCTTTCATATTGATTTTGTCCATGCAATAAGATGGACTAATTCCTTTCAAGTTAAATATGTGTCATCCAATTGCAGCTTTGTGTCTCTTCAAAATCTGCACCAGCTGATCTTCTTCTATTTTCTTCAACGAGCTGCTAATAATCACTAGTTTGGAGTCATTGTCTTCCAAAAATACATACTTCAAATGTGCAGGTAAAGTCTTCAATTCTACTTTTGGTTTTTCTATTTACCCACCGTTCTTCAGTTCTTCAAATGCAGTATGTCCCTTAAAATTTTCTCCTACACCATCCAACTCGTTAATACAAGTTTGCAGTTCATGTTCCTCCTCTTTAGTAAGACATTCTACATGATTAATCAATGCTTTTTCCAAAGGAGAGTGCAGTACCAAGGCTGTAGTAGCTAATTCTATTTCTTGTTCTACCTTGTCCAGATCAAAGCAAGTTTTCTTATCATTTGGATGTTTCATTGCTTCAAATAAGTCGAATGTGACTTTCTGATCCTCCACACCCAATTCTAACTTGCCTTTCCACATATCTACTATACAGTTGGCTGTGGACATGAAAAGACGTCCCAAGATTATGGGAACGTCAGGATCCTCCTCTATATCCATCATAACCACAAAATCTGCAGGGAATACAAGCTACTTGATCTGAATCAACACATCCTCAATCACTCCATATGGTCTTGTGATGGAGTGATAAGCCAACTGGAGGGTCATACATGTGGGCATTATCTCTATCTCTCTAAGTCACCGGCACATGGAGAGAGGCATTAAATTGATACTAGCTCCCAATTCTATGAGAGCTTTACCCATAGCAACCTTGCCAATGGAACACGGTATAGTGACACTTCTGGGATCATTATGCTTCAGAGGAAGGATGCGTTGAATGACAGCACTACAATTTCCTTCCACAACTATTGTGTCACTGTGTATGTACCGGTTCTTCTTTGTAAGCATGTCTTTTAAAAATTTGGCATAGAGTGACATCTGTTGGAGAGCTTCTCCAAAAGGCAAAGTGATCTCCAGCTTCTTGAATATGTCAAGAAATCTGGCTAAGTGTCGCTCTTTATCCTTCTTGGAAGGTACCAATGGATATGGTACTTCCTTGCCTTCAGCTGAAGTAATCTCTCTCTTTTTCTATCTTGAAACCTCACTCTTGCTCTTCTTTATCTCCTCATCAACCTTCTCTTTTTCTTTTTCATTTTTCTGATTTTTTTCTTTTTCTATTTCTTCCTTTTCTTTTTCATTTTGTTTTTCTTTTTCTTGTTCTTCCTTCATCTTTATTCCCTCTTGACTATCTTATATTGGTGTCTCTCTCTCCTGTTGGTCATCTTTATCTTCCACAACTTCCTTAAGTTCAATAAGATCAGAAACTGGTTCTAGTGTCGGCTCAGCTGCCGATTGTTGTTTATATCCCTCCACCTTCTCTTCAACTCTACCTTCATCAGCATGAATTGTCATTCTGCTCCTTGTCATTATAGCTTTACATTCTTCCTTCGGATTCTTCTCAGTGTTAAGCATTAAAGCTGCTTGACGACTGTCGCAACCTACCCTTTTGCGGGCGAGATAGGCGAGGCTCACGGGTGCATTTTCCAAAGGGGGAAAATGCGCGGAGTCGCCACCAACGTTTATTTGTGGAAAACGTCGGAAAAACCGAAGGAAACCGGTCATAAAGAATATTCTAGATTCGGGAGTTGTATTTACGTTTGAGGAAGGTATTAGCACCTCTCACGTTTGTCCCAAAGGACAACAACCTTAATTTTAGAGTTGTGTGAAATTGTGTATTTAAACCTTTTATTTCTTTTTTATTTTTAAGGTCGACAAAAGCGGGGCTCTTGCTCCTACGTACCCTCTATCGAAGAGGAAATCAGACCTATGTAGTTCTTTTAAAAAGGGCGAATCAAGCGATTCTTTTTACTTGGAATGTGGTCTTTTCAAGGCATTGGACCTTAAAAATGATCCATTTTCACTTGGTAAGAAAAAACTGAGGTATTTGAACCTTAAAATCCTTTTTAGTGATTTTTTTTGCGGACGAGCTTGACTTTGCGAGTTGATTTTAGCCTTAGTTTCACTTTAGTTATTAGTGTTCGAGGCCGTACCCGAATCAAATAAACATGAAAATGCAGTAACTAGAAAGTGATCCTAGGTCGTTTCCCAACGAGCAGTGATAAACCAAATGTTCATAATATACTTGCAGTAACAGTAACGATTGGGGGGGGGGGGGGGTTTGGTTGTTTGGTAGAAACGTTGTCATACCCTAATTTCGTCTTGGGACTATTGCTTGATGGCATGCAACCTTTGATTGACCGCTTCGAGGTACTTAGCACCCTTTGTTGCACAATATGTGAAGTCCCGAGACGCGCCGGAAATCAAAAGAAAGCATGGTTACGCGATCCGTGAAGTTCCATAATGTAGTGGAAACTAAAAGGAAGTATTGTTACGCATTCCGTGAGTTTCCGTAACTTCTTCGAAAGCTAAAAAAGAGTAAATACTTGATCCGTAAGGTTCCGTAGCCTTACGGAAAGAAAATGAGTATCGTTACGAAATTCGTAAAGTTTCGTAATGTTATGGAAAAAGAATCACCAAAAAAAGTGAAGAGGGGTGTATTTAGTAAAAATGGGGGTGTAAATAGCAACCAGGCCCACTTGGGCCTTCCAGATTCTTCCTCCATAAATAGCAACCAGGCCCACATTTTTACACTAAGCACCCACAGGTTTGAGTAAAAAAAGGGGCCCTATACCCGGGTTCATGGGAATCTAAGGAGTGGAGGTGAATCTATCATCATGCTAGGTCTCCGACTTGCTTGATAATAGTGGAACCTCGTCTAGAGCTTTCTCTCTTTATAATATGTTGTCGCTGGTATTCCATACCGCCACAACATTATTATCTTGAGTGATGATACCTCTAGAAAACAACCATGTGAGAGATGAATCGTTGGGAGTAGTTACTAGAGACCCCTAGATATTGTCCTATAGGTTCCCAAATAGGGGCATGGAGCAAACACGCTCCGTGCCATTTGTTTTCATGCATTTTTTTGCGAATAGCGCATAAATTATAGTTTTACTAGTGATATTTTGTGTCTCTAGAGTAGTAGGTCACTTTTTAATACATACGTTAAGGCGTCGTGATGCCTAAAATGTAGTATTAAAAAAGTGGATCTTTTTCGGTCTCGTATATGTAAATTACCCCTTTGTTTTGTTTTCTTTCTATTTCATGCATACGCATTGCATCATTCATATCGGAGTCTTGATCCACCCCTTTTTAGGTAAATGATGGGGACAAATCAAAACGGAAAAAGATTTTATCAAGTCAAGATTAAGGGTCTAGATGTCACCAGCCTCAAGGAATTGGGACGATTGATGGGACCTCTCCAAAGGCAAGCCTTCCGCAAAGTGTACGGAAAGATTATAGATTTGACCGCAGCGGAGGTATTTACGGAAGCTGTTGTATCCCTCGCCCAATACTATGATCAGCCGTTGAGGTGCTTCACGTTTGGGGACTTCCAAATGGTACCGACTGTTGAAGAGTTTGAGGAAATATTAGGATGCCCTCTTGGGGGATGAAAACCATATCTTTTCTCTGGGTTTCTTCCCTCCTTGAGTAAGATTGCAGCTGTGGTCGGAGATTCGGCAAAAGAGTTGGATCACATGAAGCAAACTCGGAACGGCATAGTGGGCCTGCCCCGAAAATACTTGGAAGACAAGGCAAGGGATATGGCAAGCCAAGAGAAATGGGTCCCGTTTGCGGATATACTAGCTTTGCTGATCTTTGGGGTTGTCCTCTTTCCGAACGTGGACGGTTTGGTGGACCTAGCCGCGATTGATGCTTTCCTTGCATATCACCATAGCAAGGAGAGTCCAGTGGTGGCTATCTTGGCGGACTTATTTGATACCTTTGACCGAAGGTGCGAGAAGAACAGCGCACAGATTGTCTGTTGCTTACCCGCTCTCTGTGTGTGGTTGGTTTCGCACCTATTCCAACAAGATATAAGACACCTGTGTCCGCTTCAAAGTTATCGCTCGTGCATCGAAAAGAGAAGAGTCGATTGGGGCCAACACTTGGCTGGGATAGGAGGCAGCACAATCATTTGGTTTCCTCGATGGAAGGAAAGAAAGGAGGGAGTTCTTTTCTCATGTGGGGACTACCCTAATGTTCCGTTGATAGGGACGAGGGGTTGTATTAACTATAATCCCGCACTTGCCATAAGACAGCTAGGGTACCCCATGAGGGGAGCGCCAACAGAAGAGAGCCTCTCACCTTTCCTTGTGAGAGATTTTAGCGCGCAAGGTCTCAAGGTTATACAAAGAGTCCACAAGGCGTGGAGAAGTCCGTTGAGGAAAGACAAAGAGCTTAGGGGCATCCGTAATGGCGTCATCGGTGGTTATCATGAATGGCTAAGAGTTCATACGCGAGGGTTAGATTGGCTCTCCAAGTTGAAAGTTATCAACGAGGAGAACTTCGAAGCTTCGGAGGAAGATGAAGAAGTCCAAGCTCTAAAATTAGAGCTAGGGAAGGCAAGACTCGCCAAAGAAAAGTTCAAGTCAGCCGCTACAAACATTTGGAAAGAGTGCACCGAGTTACGAGAGGAAAACGCGGCCACTGCAAGAGCCCTTGAACAAGAAACCAAAAGGGCCCGCAAGGAGGAACATGGCCGAGATAAATTCCGAGGAGCTTTGTGGGGCAGCAACAATGAGCTCAAGCTCCGGAGAGAGGAAAGGGATCAGTCACGGGTACATGGCATGATCTTAAAGGAAGAATTAGCTGCTTGCTCAAGATCCAAGAGAAATTTGGCTCAACACTTGGAAGCCACGGAGCACAGTATGCTAGCTATCATAGGGCAGTACAAGGAAGAGTTAAACCAATATGTGACCCATGAACAAAAGCTAGTAGAGGATTTCGCACAAGTGTACGCTGAAAAGGAAGCAAGAGGGAGGGTGATTGATGCATTGCATCAAGAAGCGACTATGTGGATGGATAGGTTCACCTTGACCTTGAATGAAAGTCAAGACCTCCCGCGACTACTAGCCAAAGCAAAGGCCATCGCTGAAGTGTGTACAGCCCCCGAGGAAATTCACGGGCTAGTCAATTACTGTCAACACATGATAGATTTGATGGCCCATATAATTAGAAACCGTTAGGTTCTGTTGTAACACTTTTGTATGATCTTGGCTAGATAAAAGATTTGTTCTTTTTTATAAAACGAGAAGTTTTGAACTCATCACGTTATCTAAAAAACCCTTGAGGTGGATCCAAGTGCTTCGATCATTCATTTGCATATTCATGTTTTGGTGGCATACTCACTGTTGTTTGTTTCTTTAGGGAACTCACAATAACTAAGAAAGCGCAAAGGCACCCCTATAACACTCGATTCAGAAAAATGGATAATGAAGAGGGCGTGCAAGAACAGATGAAGGCCGACCTATCGGCCTTAAAAGATCAAATGGCTTCTATCACGGAGGCCATGCTAAAAATTCAGAAAACTATAGAAGATAATGCCACGGCGGCCGCCTCCAATACAGCTAGGGAAGCGGAACCGGTGCTACAACCTGCAGTAAACTTGGGCCGAAACACGACGGTGTTAGGTCGGAGGTATAGTCCTCAAATCTACCCTTATGGTTTGCCTCCGGACTTCACTCCCCGTACCGCTCCGGAAGATTTGAGCCAAGCCCCTACCTTTGAGGGGCAACTTCCTCCTTATGCCGACTATCCCCTGCAAGAAGATGATGAAGGAGATGCCCATCTAGGCCCTCTACTTCCCCTCAAAGATCCGACCCCCCATGAATTGCCCCAACCAAACATAGTTCGCCATGTCCCGACTCCATCCGCACCCGTAAAAGAATCTGTTCCTTTTGCAAAAGATAAGGGAAAGATTGATTCACTTGAAGAGAGGCTAAGAGCGGTAGAGGGCCTCGGCAACTACCCGTTCTCGGATTTAGCGGACCTATGTCTGGTACCTGACATCGTCATCCCTCCCAAGTTCAAAGTACCAGATTTTGATAAGTACAAAGGGACGACATGTCCAAAAGGGCATCTTCGGATGTATTGCCGAAAGATGGGGGCGTATTTTGCGGACGAAAATCTGTTGGTGCATTTCTTTCAAGACAGCTTGGCCGGAGCAGGAGTGGCATGGTATACCAATCTAGAAGCTTCTCAGATCCGGTCATGGAAAGACTTGGCGACTTCCTTCATTAGGCAGTACCAATACAATACGAATATGGCTCCCGATCGGAACTAGCTTCAGAGTATGACCAAGAGAGAACATGAGTCCATTAAAGAATTTGCCCAAAGGTGGAGAGATCTCGCAGCCCAAGTCATCCCGCCCATGACGGAGAGGGAGATGATCACAATTATGGTAGATACGTTGCCTACGTTCTACTATGAAAAGCTGATAGGATACATGCCAGCTAAGTTTGCGGATCTCGTCTTTGTCGGAGAAAGAATTGAGTCCGGACTGAGAAAAGGCAAGTTTGAATATGCCTCCAACGTGGCCCCCAACAACAACAGAAGAGCCCCAGTGATGGGCGCGAGGAAAAAGGAAGGAGATACCCACGCAGTCACCACCGCCCCAACGTGGATGAAAGCGTCCCAAAATATCCAAAGCTCATACCAGCCCAACCCCCCGAACTTTTCAATCCGAGCCGGGAGCTCCCTCCAAACTCAAGTGAAAGGACCACCCGCAACAGAAAGAACGCCGGCCCAACACACAGCTCCAGCCACTCCCCGGCCAGTCAATACTCCGTATTGTGGCCTTCATTATTGGAGAATCATTTGGTGGTGGCCATACCCGGGAAGGTCCTCCAGCCACCATACCCCAAGTGGTACAACTCGGATGCCAAGTGTGCATACCATAGTGGAGCTCCCGGACACCTCATTGACTCCTGCCTCCCGTTCATGTATAAGGTGTAGCACCTAATTAATGCTGGCTGTCTATCATTCCAAGAGGAGGGCCCCAACATTAAAACCAACCCGCTAGCCAGTCATGGAGGGGCTGGCGTAAATGCCATTAAAGAGCATGGGCCGTCGGGGGCGAAGAGATTAGAAGATGTGGCTACATCTAGACGCTTCATCTACCAGTCGCTGCAAGCAGCATGCATGGTCTCCCGTGGCTGAGACGAAAGGGACGAATGTTTGTTTCACATCGGGGAGTCACACGATATGGAAACCTGTCCCGCGGTGGAAGAATTGCTTCACCGGCTCATGGATTGGGGGCAGCTTGAAGTGTCCAAAGGAGGGAGGGAAGAACCATAGATTTACATGCATTCGGAAGAAAAGAAGGTTCCCCGAACCCCCAAAGCCCTAGTAATATGTTTCACTAGGAAAGGGACCAGATCCACGCCCATATACCCCCAGACAGCGCCCAAGCCGACGCCGTTTGCATATCAAAGCAATAAGGCCGTTCCGTGGAAGTATACCCCTCTCGTTTTTGGAGAAAGAGTTGCAACCGAGGTTGACTCCATGTCAGCCAAGGTGTCCAACATCACCGGCCTCAGTGACGTAACCCGTAGTGGTCGGGTGTTCGCTCCCCCTCACTCGGCGGAATTTCCCTCCAAAGGGAAAGTGCCCATGGTCCAAGAGCCCATAGACATAGCCACCCCCTCAAAAGAAGTGGATCCTCCGGTGGTAAAGGGGGCTGAAAAGAAAGAAAGTCTTCAAGGAAAGACGGTGACTTTGGAAGAGGCTCATGAGTTCCTTCGCCTCATCCAACAAAGCGAGTTTAAGGTAGTTGAGCAACTGAATAAAACTCCAGCAAGGATCTCTTTGCTTGAACTGGTCATAAACTCCGAGCCTCATCGTGCGTTGTTGATAAAGGTCCTCAACGATGCCCACGTAGCACACGATATCTCAATTGAGGGTTTTGAAGGCATCGTTAATCATATAACCACCAATAACTACATCGCGTTGGCGGAAGAAGAGATTCCCGTTGAGGGGAGAGGACACAACAAGGCTCTACATGTGTCTGTGAGATGTATGGACCATGTCGTCGCAAAGGTACTTATCGACAATGGTTCAAGTTTAAATGTGATGCCGAAGACCACCTTGGAAAAGCTTCCTTTTAGTGCGTCACATTTAAAACCAAGTTCGATGGTGGTACGAGCCTTTGATGGTACTCGGCGGGAAGTGATGGGGGAAATCGACATCCCCATTCAGAGAGGCCCCCACACTTGCAATGTGGTGTTTCAAGTGATGGACATAAATCCCGCCTATAGCTGCCTCTTGGGGAGACCTTGGATTCATGCGCTGGGAGTGGTCCTTTCAACGCTTCACCAGAAATTAAAGTTCGCAGTTGGTGGACTTTTAGTGATAGTGTCGGGTGAAGAGGATATGTTGGTGAGCTTCCCCTCTTCCGCACCATACGTAGAAGCAGCAGAAGAATCATTGGAAAAAGCTTTCCAATCTTTCGAGGTGGTGAGTTGTGCCTCTGTTGAGACGAGCCCGCTGCTACCTTCTTTCTCTAATGCGGCCATAATGGTGGCATGGGTGATGCTCAAGCACGGATATGAGCCCGGAATGGGTCTAGGCAAGGACGGCCTCGGGAATGCCGACGTAGTCGATATTAGGGGAAATCCGTACATGTATGGATTGGGGTATGAACCCGGGATGCCGGGAAGGAGGAATGCGTCGTCAAGATTCCGGGCGGATAGGACATGGCCCGACCATGTTAGCCAGTGTTTCACCAGTGCCGGAATCATGTTCGACGAAGATGTGGCAGCAATCGGAGAGGAGTGCCCTCAAGACCCGCCAAGTTTCGTGCGGCCATGCCATCCCGATTCCCAAGTGGGGAACTGGCGCATGATAAGCCAGTCAGAGGTCTATACCGCTGATTCAATGTAATTAGAGGCTATAGTTTCCTTTCTCTCTTGTTTTGTGAAACCTACCTTATTAAATAAACAAAGAGATCTTGTTTCATCTGTTCTTGCAGTCCCACCTTTTCTCATATCATTTTGCATGTTTTTGTTTCTTTTGTCTTGATTGGTATAGATATGAGGGTCAATTCTTTGAGGATCCTAACGACGAGGGTTTGACGATCGATTTCAACCAAGATGTAAGCCAAACGATGAATGAAGGAGAGGAAGAGGACGTCCTTTCACCAGAGTTGGAGAGGTTGATCGCTCAGGAAGAACGTGAAATGAAGCCTTACCAAGAAGAAACCGAACTGGTGAACTTAGGGACCGAAGAGGGAAAGAAAGAAGTAAAAGTAGGAACCGGTATGACCGCACCTATCCGCCAAGGCTTGATAACCCTTCTAGAAGAATATCAAGACGTCTTTGCGTGGTCATACCAAGATATGCCCGGTCTGGACTCCGACATTGTGTAGCATAAGTTGCCATTGAATCCTGGGTCTTCCCCAGTTAAGCAAAAGCTACGAAGGATGAGACCCGAGATGTCTTTAAAAATTAAAGAAGAAGTAAGAAAGCAGTTCGATGCGGGTTTCTTAGCTGTAGCTCGATACCCGGAGTGGGTGGCCAACATTGTCCCGGTCCCGAAAAAGGACGGCAAGGTGCGAATGTGTGTAGACTATCGGGACTTAAACCGAGCCAATCCTAAAGACAATTTTCCCCTGCCACACATTGATATATTGGTAGATAATACGACCAAGTTCGCCCTTTTCTCGTTTATGGATGGTTTCTCGGGGTATAATCAAATAAAGATGGCACCCGAAGATGTAGAGAAGACCACATTTCGTCACCCTATGGGGAACGTTTTGCTATAAAGTGATGGCCTTCGGGCTGAAAAATGCTGGGGCAACCTATCAGCGTGCCATGGTAGCGTTGTTCCATGACATGATGCATAAAGAGATAGAGGTCTACGTAGATGACATGATTGCCAAGTCTCGGACTGAGGACGAACACCTCGTCAATCTGCGTAAGCTGTTAAGAAGGTTGCAGAAATACCAACTGAAGCTAAACCCAACCAAGTGCACCTTCGGGGTAAAGTCGGGGAAGTTGCTAGGATTCATCGTAAGTCAGAAAGGGATAGAGATAGATCCCGAGAAAGTGAAGGCCATTCTTGAAATGCCAGAACCACACACAGAGAACCAGGTTCGAGGTTTCTTGGGTAGGTTGAATTATATCGCGAGATTTATCTCGCAACTCACCCCTACATGTGAGCCCATTTTCAAGCTATTACATAAGAACCAGACGGTTCTGTGGAATAGCGACTGCCAAGAGGCCTTCGAGAAGATCAAACAGAGCCTCGCGAACCCCCCGGTGCTCATGCCACCTGTAACAGGAAGACCTCTTTTCCTGTACATGACTGTGTTAGATGAGTCTATGGGGTGCGTGTTGGGTCAGCATGATGATTATGGGAAAAAGGAACAAGCCATTTACTATCTAAGCAAGAAGTTTACCGCATGTGAGATGAATTACTCAATGCTGGAAAGGACGTGCTGCGCCCTGGTATGGGCGTCACATCGGCTTAGGCAGTACTTGCTCAGTCATACCATGTGGCTTATTTCCAAAATGGATCCCGTAAAATACATCTTTGAGAAACCAGCCCTCACGGGATGAATCACTAGGTGGCAGATACTACTATCTGAATTTGATATCGTGTACGTCACCCAAAAGGTGGTAAAGGGAAGCGCCTTGGCAGATTATTTGGCCCAGCAACCCCTCCAGGATTATCGGCCGATCCACCCTGAGTTCCCGGATGAAGATATCATGGCCCTGTTCGAAGAGAAGCAGACGCACGAGGACATAGACAAATGGATTGTTTGCTTTGATGGGGCATCTAATGCTTTGAGCCATGGAGTAGGGGCAGTCCTTGTATCCCCGAATGATTAGTGTATTCCTTTCACGGCCAGGCTAGGTTTCGATTGTACCAACAATATGGCCGAATATGAAGCATGCGCTCTTGGGATTCAAGCGACCATTGATTTTGATGTAAAGCTACTCAAAGTGTACGGAGACTCGGCTTTGGTAATATGCCAGTTGAAAGGAGAATGGGAAACTAGGGATCCGAAGTTGATACCCTATCAAACTCATATCTTCAAGCTAGCCAAGTTCTTTGATGACATTTCTTTCCACCACATACCTCGGGAAGAGAATCAAATGGCCGATGCATTGGCCACCCTGGCATCCATGTTTCAACTCGCCCCACACAGGGATCTGCCGTACATTGAATTCAGATCTCAGGGCAAGCTGGCGCATTGTTGTGCGATAGAGGAAGAGCGGGATGGGAAACCATGGTACTTCGACATCAAGCAATATGTTGAGAACAAAGAATATCCACCAGGGATTTCCGACAATGACAAGAGAACGTTAAGGAGATTGGCTACTGGTTTCTTTGTGAGTGGTACCATCCTGTACAAACGAAACCACGACATGAGCCTCCTATGATGCGTAGATGCCAAAGAGGCGAATTTCATGATTGAGGAAATCCACGGGGGTTCATTTGGGACACATACCAATGGGCATGCTATGGCCAGGAAGATCCTTAGGGTCGGTTATTACTGGCTCACTATGGAGAGTGATTGCTGCGCCCATGTAAGGAAGTGTCATAAATGTCAAGCATACGCGGAGAATGTTAATGTTCTGCCACATCCTTTGAATGTTATGTTCCATCTATATCAACAAAGGATAAAGAACGCGTTCGACAAGAAGGTACGCCCGTGCAAGTTCAACGAGGGGGACCTTGTGCTGAAGAAGATGTCCCACGCTGTTAAGGATAATCGAGGTAAGTGGGCCCCGAATTATGAAGGACCTTTCGTTGTGAAAAGGGCTTTTTCTGGAGGTGCTCTGATACTCACCAACATGGATGGCGAGGAGCTACTCTCGCCCGTGAACTCCGATGTCGTTAAGCGATATTACGCTTAAAGTCTGGGGCAATTGAGAGGACCATTGCATGTTCTTTTATTTCTGAGTTTTTTTGTTCTTCTTGGTTTCCTCCAGGGATTCCCATTCACTGTAATTGTCTCGTTTCTTTAAAAGAAGAAAAGATGGGTGAGGCTTCAGTCCTCACTTTGGTTTTGAACCTTGTGTTAGTTTGTAATAACCTGAGCCCTCTTCACTCGGTTCATGGGGTGCCCCAAACACTTAAATTAAAACTAAACCTAACCAGCCTTCACTAAAAAAAATCATTGCATTAAAAAACATTCATGCATACACGTACATATGCATATCTTGTGGTAACAGGGGCAGAATCGTCTTAGGCCACGGTCAGAAGACGAGACAAAGTTGACGGCAGAAATCAACCAAGGTAAGACGATGAACCGGTCACGATTGGCCGCACATTGTTTGTTTCCTACTTGCAGGTACTTAGGGATGGATGCAAACGGAGGATAGGGTCACGACCGACCGATCGTCGTCCCTTCCCGGCGCTGGACAAGCAGAGAACGTCGCTGCAAGGCAGCCCAGTATCCTTTGAATTCACAATAATTATTTGTTTTAAATAAGTAATCGATGCCTGATTCTAACTTAAGTAGGTTCGAGTAGGCCAACGCTAACCTGTAAAGGGGGGGGCATGGTTATGTTTCCCCTAAAAAAAAATTTTTTTTGGCAGGTTAGCTCGCCTGCGCGAGCAACCCCTGCACCAGATTATAAAAAATGAGGGAGAGATAATCACACAAAAATCATTACACCCCCCCCCCCCCCCGTCATTGAAAAGAGAGACCTCACGAAGCTTACGTTTTTTGGTCTCCCAAGCCACTTTTGGTTGCATTTTGCTTTCATTTTTCGTATTCCTACTCACTCCAACAAGTAAGTATTCAATCCTTGAGTTTTTTAGCTTTCCATTGGTGCATTTTGTTCATCTTTTTGTGCTCTAAATTGGGAGAATGTGCTCATATTTGTGGGGCAGTTTTGGGGTTTTTTATGCTTGATTTGTTAGAGTTGAGGGGTTGTAGGAGATGGCCCTAGGCCTATGTGGTATTCTGAAACAATGGGGCATGCCACATTGCCCCCATTCTCTTGCAATTTATGCCTAAACATGCGCCCACCAAGTGCTCGGTGAAATGCCCCAATGACATATGAATATAGTTTTGTAAGATTGGAATTGTGGGACTGTTTTATATACATAGGGACAGCATAGAGAATTCGAAATAGGTGCCCACATGTAGTTCTAAGCTTAGGAACCCAAGCTTTTAGTTTCAATGCAAGGAAACATGGCTTGTGTCTAAAAATCTGAATTTTGGTTTTAAAAGTAGAAAGGCATGAAAATTAGGATATGCTTGTGAGAGTTTTTACTCGAATTTGGCTGCCCCATGAGGGGTACTTTGCACCTAGGTAGCATGGAAAATACCTTTCAATGGTATGTAAATATGTGTGTAAATATAGGTAGCATTGGCAAACACCTTTCAATGGTGTGTATATATGTGAATATATGGCATAAAATTCCTTGCAATGTGTGAATGAGTAGCAGAAAAATGTCTTTCAACATATGCGTATTTGAGGATAGGTAGCATTGGGAGCCTTTTAGAAAATGTACCCATGTCAAAAAGGGCCTAGGACGCTTCCTAGATGAATATATGATGGAATGAAGTTTCCTTTTCAAATGCAAGTATGTGCATGACGTAATTAGCTTTCCAATGTGCATATAAATAAATGTGAGTGAAACAATAAAAATTTGTATGATAAATACTTCAAATATGTATAGGTAGTTTATGATAGCAAAATATTTAGCATGTGATTAGGTGTAAATTTTGACACAATGCCTTGAGCACGAGAATGTGTGTTCTTTTCAAAGATGTATATATATGTGTGGTAACTAGGATGTGTTGGATGTCCGTGTATGTTGACGTAAATAGTAGGATATTTTTACACATACGCGTGTGCATAAATGTGTTACATTAAACGTGTGCGTGAGTTCGTTCTAAATTGGAGCGATTAGCATGTCCTTTTTGTATTAAGATAAGCATTATCTTGTAAAACTAACTTCCCAAAATGTTTGTCCTTGCAGGAAATGGCTCCGAGAAAGCTTCATGCAAAGAGATCCAGGAAGGACAAAGCGGCTGAAGGGACCAGTGTCGCTCCTGAGTATGACAGCCATCGTTTCCGGAGTGCTGAGCACCAGCAGCGTTTCGAGGCCATCAAAGGATGGTCATTTCATGGAAGAGATAGCTCGCCGGCGGTGGACATCGCTGGTTACCCCCATGGCCAAGTTTGACCCTGATATAGTCCTGGAATTTTATGCCAATGCTTGGCCTACACAGGAGGATGTGCGGGATATGCGATCTTGGGTGAGGGGTCAGTGGATCCCTTTCGATGCGGATGCCCTCAGCCAGTTCCTGGGATACCCTTTAGGGCTGGAGGAGGGCCAGGAGTGCGAGTATGGCCAGAGGAGGAACCGGGCCGATGGGTTTGATGAGGAGGCCATCGCCCAGTTGCTGTGCATAGCAGGTCAGGATTTTGCCTAGACTGCTGCCGGGAGACGGGTGCGGATCATGCGCACCAACATGACTACCCTAACCCATACATGGATGACGTTGCTGCTCAGCAATATCTAGCCCAGCGATCATAATTCCGACCTCCCCCTGCCAAAGTGTCAGCTGGTGTATGCCATCCTGACACAGATGAGCATTCATGTGGCTCAGTTGATCGCTGATGTCATTTATCTATTTGCAGGTATGCCACCTACCAGGCACCCTCTAGACCCAGATAAGTCTAACAGGGCCCTGGGTTTTCCGGCATTGATTACGGGTCTCTGCCAGTCGTTCGGGGTTCCTGTCGCACCCAGTAAGGTGATCCGATCGCCGATCACCCGAGCTTTCATAGAGAAGTACTGCACAGCTAGACAGGCACAGGGTGGCGACCCTCAGGCCCCAGACGCACCGCCACCACCTCAGGCTGATCCAGCTGGGTCATTCGACACGGAGCGGTATTTACGGCATTTGGTTCGCCAGCAGGCGGCCAACCACAAGGCGCACGTGCAGACCCATGACTCTCTCTACCAGCTTAGCCTCAGCCGGCAGAGCCAGGGTTTTGCTTCTTTTCCATGCCCTACTCCGGATCATTTCAGGGCAGAGGTCGCATGGCCCGGAGATTGGCTTGAGACCCAGGCAGGGGAGGCACCCGCAGAGGCTCCCGGCGAGGCAGATGAGGCCCGCATGGACGAGGAGATGACCAATTTGCTTGATTTCTTGGGAGGGAGCGGACCAACATGATTGGGAGATCCCTAGATCCATATTCTCTTTTTATGTTTCCTCTTTTATCTGTTACGTATCATTTTATTTTTGTTTAACTGAGGGACTAACGTTTGTTTCATGTTGATTGACTCTTGTTTTGTGCATACATATCGTTTGAGTTGTTACGTTAGTACTTACTTCGTTGTTGTCAATAGTGTTTTTTTTAAATTCCGGAATCGTGTAGAGTTTTTTCATTTAGGAACGTCGTCCTAAAAATAAAATGAACCAAAATCATGATAAAAAGAAAGAAGCGTTGTGAATAAAATGTCTACGTATATAAAGAAAAGAAGAAAAATGTTTTTTATATATGTATGTAAAGGAAAATGTGTATAGAAGGTTTTTTGTGTGTGTAAATAATGTGTGGAAAGAAATTCTTGTGTGTGTGAGCAACGAGTGTATATAAAGAAACTTTTGTATGAACCACAGGTGTGTTGGGAAAAATGAAAAAAAGAAATCTTTGGACATGAATAGATTTTGTATATAGACCGTGTGACGTAAAGAGAAAGAGTTCTAATGCGTGTACAGAAAAGGTTTGTCATGTATAAGAATATAGGTGTACAAAGAAGAGTTTTCCTCATAGAGGGCCATGGGTGTATAGTTTTGTGAATATAAAAATGAAACAAAAAGAAAAAGAAAGAAAGACCTTGAAGGTCGGCATGTTATAGTTAGGAAGAATAAATCATTCGTTGAGAGCAAACGTATCTTCTGGAAACAAGGGACTGATGCTAAGAGTTTATTTTCTTGAATAACCGAGATAAGAATGGATGAATTCATTGAACTGATGAAAGAACATAATTTGGAAACGTTGGGTCTGTTTTTGTAAATTCCCAACCGCACAATGCCATAAACGGGATGCTTGAGGGCCCACCTGGCTGTGGCCATGACTAATTTTGCACGTTGTTTCCAAATCATCATTGTTGTGTGGAATAATATAGAAGTTCGGCCCGAGACCGACACCTTGACACACGAATTTGTTTTGCCCCAGATGTCAAGATCGGGTTCCCATGATAAAAGACCCCATTGAGACACAACCTTAGACTATTTTGAACCTTGGCCTATAAAAAGAATCCTCATCCTTTCCCCCAAAGAAAAGGACAGCGGAATCTCCTCAAGGGAGAGCAAATAGAATGCTAAAACCCGAGTTCCCAAAGAAAAGAAAAAAAAAGGAAAAAATGAAAAGAAAAAAAAAGGAAAAAATGAAAAGAAGGAAAAGAAAAAAAAAGAAAAGAAAGGAAAAGAAGGATTCCCGATCAAAAGATTAGAAGAAAGTAAAAAGGAAAGATCGGAGGAAAACAGAGTAATTCCCGATCAATGAAAGAAAGAGAACAAAAGATCTTCAGACCAGATAAATTTTCGGCAAGGTAACTGACTGCCGGCAAAGGAAAACCCATTTTTTGTGGTTCTTCCTTTGGGATTGCCATTCAAAGTCATTCTCGACTGGCGATATCCCGCCCCACATAAACAAAGAGGAAAAGACCGAAACACCTAGCTTCCTCTCCAAAAACACTACCCTTGAGAAAATCCTATTGATCCGTGATCGTATGTGTAATCTATGATTCGATAGGAAATCGTGTGCAAAATAAAGTCATGGTGCAATTATGGTTTGGGGTTAGGATAAAACACTTGCCTGTGTGAGTTTTTATACACTATGAGTGATTTATTCCCAGTTTCAGCTTAACCCGATGTTTCCCTTGAATGTTCATTTAAAAGCTAAATGTTGACATCCTGCCCTTCATTTTCGGTTACAAGGAGGATTACCCTGGGCATGAGTATATTGTTTCTCTAAGATATGGTGCTCTCGCGAATGATTTATTTTTCTTTGCAAAAAGCATGTTTGCCTTTTCAGGTGGAAAAATCGGTGGATCATTCGGTCCTGCCAACAAATCTTGTTTGGAGCCCCATGAATTGATTGTCGTTCATGCATACTCCACAAACGAGTCTGGAGCCCTGCAAATTGATTTCCTAGCGCTGTTCGCCAATTCTCCATTCTCCACTTTTATTCGGAGCCCCATGAATTGATTGTTGTTCATGCATCCTCCACCAACGAGTCTGGAGCCCCGCGAATTGAATGCCTAGCACTGTTCACCAATTCTCCATTCTCCACTTTTATTCGGAGCCCCATGAATTGATTATCGTTCATGCATCCTCCACCATTGAGTCTGGAGCCCCACGAATTGATTGCCTAGCGCTGTTCGCCAATTCTCCATTCTCCACTTTTATTCGGAACCCCATGAATTGATTTTCGTTCATGCATCCTCCACCAATGAGTCTGAAGCCCCGCAAATTGATTGCCTAGCGCTGTTCACCAATTCTCCCTTCTCCACTTTTATTCAGAGCCCCATGAATTGATTGTCGTTCATGCATCCTCCAGCAATGAGTCTGGAGCCCCGCGAATTGATTGCCTAGCGTTGTTCGCCAATTCTCCATTCTCCACTTTTATTTGGAGCTCCATGAATTGATTGTCGTTCATGCATCCTCCACCAATGAGTCTGGAGCCCCGCGAATTGATTGCCTAGCGCTGTTCGCCAATTCTCCATTCTCCACTTTTATTCGGAGCCCCATGAATTGATTGTTGTTCATGCATCCTCCACCAACGAGTCTGGAGCCCCGCGAATTGATTGCCTAGCGCTGTTCGCCAATTCTCCATTCTCCACTTTTATTAGACCCATGAATTGATTGCCTAGCGCTGTTCATGTGTCCTCCACCGTCAAGTGCGGAGCCTCCGGTGACTGGGAAATGTGTTTTTTGTTATTTTCCCGATTGGTTCCTTCGCCAAACATGTGTATATGTATATTATGTTATTGTTGTTTTTTGTTGTTGCTTGTATTTTGTTTTTTGTTGTGCAGAAAAAAGAAGAAGTAGAGATGAGAGTCGTCATAGACTAATCACGGAAAGGGCGAAGACGGACGAAATCAGTGTTTTTATCTTTACTTTCCTCTTATCTCTGATAAAAGGTAAGTAAAGAGGGGCAACTGTCATACCCTAATTTCGTCCGGGGACTATTGCTTGATGGCATGCAACCTTTGATTGACCTCTTCGAGGTACTTAGCACCCTTTGTTGCACAATATGTGAAGTCCCGAGACGCGCCGGAAATCAAAAGAAAGCATGGTTACGCGATCCATGAAGTTCCGTAATGTGGCGGAAACTAAAAGGAAGTATTGTTACGCATTCTGTGAGTTTCCGTAACTTCTTCGAAAGCTAAAAAAGAGTAAATACATGATCCGTAAGGTTCCCTAGCCTTACGGAAAGAAAATGAGTATCGTTACGAAATTCGTAAAGTTTCGTAACGTTACGGAAAAAGAATCACCAAAAAAAGTAAAGGGGTGTATTTAGTAAACGAGGGGGTGTAAATAGAAACCAGGCCCACTTGGGCCTTCCAAATTCTTCCTCCAGAAGGCGGTTGCTTTTGGAGGAATCAACCTGGCTCGCCTGGGCGAGCTGGGTGGCAAGCTCCTCCCCTATTTTGCTATAAATAGGGGGAGGAATGAAGAAGGAAGGGGTTCAGCCTTCTTGGCACTTTGTATTCTATTGAAATTGCTGAGGAAAATTGTTTCCGTTAAGAAAATCCAAGCCGAGGCGCTTCCGTAACGTTTCCGTGAGTAATTACGCGAAGATTTTCAACCGTTCTTCGACATTCATCGTTCGTTCTTCATTTTCTTCGGTCTTCAACCGGTAAGTACCCCAAACCGAGCTTTTCAATTCATTCTATGTACCTGTGGTGGTCCCCATTTGTTTCATGTACTTTTATTCTCGTTTTCATTTACTTTCTGTACCCCCTTTTGACGTGCTTCAATCATTTATTTAAGTCATTTCTCGCCTAATCAAAAAAATAAAATAAATTTCCACCGATCATTTGATTTGTAATATCCGTTAATTTCTGTTAAAATGAATTTCGACCGTTCGGTCGTGCCGTAACCACGTTGGAAATCAAAAAAGAGGTAAAATAATAATATAATAATGAAAAATACCTTTTAGTAAAATAAAGCGGAAAAATCAATCGGACGTTTTCTCTTTGGGATTTCTCGTTCTTAATTGAATTGACTAATAACTAAAGTGAAACCAAGGCTAAAATCAACTCGCAAAGTCAAGCTCGTCCACAAAAAAGTCACTAAAAAAGGATTTGAAAAGTTCAATATCTCAGTTTTTATTACCAAGTAAATGGATCATTTTTAAGGTCCAACGCCTTAAAATGATCATCTTCCAAGTAAAAAGAATCCTTGATTCACCCTTAAAAAAGAACTACGTAGGTCTGATTTCCTCTTCGATAGAGGGTACGTAGGAGCAAGAGCCCCGCTTTTGTCGACCTCAAAAAATAAAAAGAAATAAAAGTTAAGGTAACACAATTTTACAATTCTAAAAAATAGGCTGTTGTCCTTTGAGACAAATGTGAGAGGTGCTAATACCTTCCTCAAACGTAAATACAACTCCCGAACTTAGAATTTTCATTTTGACCGGTTTCCTTCGGTTTTTCGGACGTTTTCCAAAAAAAAAACGTTGGTGGCGACTCTGCGCATCTTTCCTCCTTTAGAAAGCGCACCCGTGAGCCTCGCCTCGCACGCCCGCAAAAGGCCATGTTGCGACAAACGTAAATGAAGGCAGAAGAAGAAACAAGAACGAAATTGGAATTAGAAGTAGAAAATGGAAAATTGCATTACGTGAACAGTAGCATTAGAACCAAGAAATGTAAAAGCCATAAACCCTATGCTCTGAATAATAGTCTAACAAAATAGCCTTGCACGAATCCCAAGGCTGCTATTTAAAAAGAGTCACTCAAAGTCACTGGGCCCTATTACAATATTCTGGCCCAAAACGAAATTAACACTGAACCACATAAAATAAAATTGCAATCTCTTAATTAGAAATTAACTAAGGTAAGCGCTGCTTTATTTGCCCTCTTCAAGTCCACAACCAAAATCTAGATTAAGCCCAATGTTTCATTAATTCCTGAAATTAGATTAAAAACATCAAATTAGCTAAATGAGCCCAAATAATAAAACTGCCTAATTAATTTGACAATTAAGATTAATCAGTAATTAAAATGGTGCAAAAAGGGTTTAAGAAATAGAAGAAAATGATGGCACATCAAAACCCCCCATACTTAGCCTTTTGCACTCCTGGGCAAAATAAAACAAAGAACAAAATCCAAGGATATCAAAGAGAGACATACAAAAACATTCACATATTTCTCAATGAACATCAAGGAATGAAAGTAATGGGTAACATCTAACATAAGGAGATCCAAAAAGTTAAGACATTCATGAAAATCATCCAAGCAACCCAATCATGGAAAAATAGTTAATCAGCTCAAGAATGAAAAGTGATAAAGCCTCACAAGATATACACTCTATCTCTCAAGTGTCTAGGCTACTATTTACCCTCAAAGCACCCATGAAAACAAACACCACATAAACTTGGCAAGATTCTAAAATTGACAATCAACCCATAAACACAAGCACATGAGGATCAAAAGGTCTTTTTAAGGTTGTAATGGGGCCAAGGACAAGGTAGGAAAAATATGGAATAAGTGGCTAAATCCCAAAGGAATAGAGGAGCAATGGGAAATAAGTGCATATTAAGAAAATAAGAAGACCTAAAGATAAAATTTAAACCTAAAGAGTAGAACCAAGAATCTCATCATTCTTTTTCCATTTAAGTTCTTATTCACTCAACTTTATTGCTTTTCTTTTTCTTTTTCAAATTTTTTTTTTTTTAGAAACAAGAAACATTTGAGACACAACATTTCATTCAGCATGTCCAACATTTAACCAATATACAATGTACATTAAGTATGGCCCAAAAATACATCATGAAGCATAGCCAACAAACATATTATCCAATGAAACAAAAACCCCCACACTTATTCCCAAAACAATTCCAAAGCTCCAAAATTCCTTAAGGATATGGTGATATCATGGTTTTTCATTTAAGGCTTGTAGTGAGCTTCAAAACAAGGAAAGGGAAACAAGGCTCAAAAGGGCTATCAAAGGAATTAATTCAAGGTAAGTCCATTTGGCTAGAAGCTTATAAGAACAAAATTGCCTCAATCATTTCCAAATATGCATGTGAATTAGGAAGCATCAACAAGAATCAAGCCAAGGCTATTGTGCAAGCAATCAATGGGGCAAAACACACCAAATGATTACGATGATGGATGGCTCAAATTCTCTCAAAGGTAAACTCATCACTTTCAAATTGAGCTTTCAAAACTATCATGACATGTAGAGGAGAATCGAGGATTTCAAGTCACAAAATGTCAATAACTTTTATTTTCAAAACAATTACCCATTTCTTGAACATATCCTATAATTCAAAGAAAAACATGCAAAGTCGTACATGCACACAAAATTGACCCAAAATATTAAACTAGAAATCCGACGAAACTAACAACATTAACAAATTAACACAACTAACTGTCGCAACCTACCCTTCGGCGGGAGGGCGACGCGTGACTCGCGGGATGCGTGTTCCACGAAAGGAATACGCGCGGAGTCGCCACCAACGTTTATTTGAGGAAAACGTCGGAAAAATCGGAAAAGACGCGATCTACGAACTTTTAAGTGAAAGGTTCGAGAGTTGTATTTATGCACGGGGAAGGTATTAGCACCCCACACGTCCGTCCCAAGGGACGACAGCCTTTAATCGAATGTGCAAACATGACTTTGATTTTTACGTTCCCTTTTTATGTCTTTATATCCTTTATACCTTTTTTATATTTTTTCTCTTTTTGTGGCCGACAAGGGTGTTTCCCTTTGCTCCTACGTATTCCTCAATTTGCGATGAGGAAATCAGACCTACGTAGTTCTTTCTTATGCGTGAATCAAGTGATTCTTTTTTACTTGAAAGGTGATCATTTTAAGGCGTTGGACCTTAAAAATGATCCATTTTACTTAGTAAGAAATTGAAATGATAAACTTCCAAAACCTATTTTTGTGGACGAGCTTGACTAGGCGAGTTGATTTTAGCCTTAGTTTCACTTTAGTTATTAGTCAATTCGATTAAGAATGAGAAATCCCAAAGAGAAAACGTCCAATTGATTTTTCGCTTTATTTTACTAAAGAGGTATTTTTTTATTTTTTATTATTATATTATTATTTACCTCTTTTTTTGGTTTCCAACGTGGTTGCGGCACGACCGATCGATCGGAATTTATTTCAACCAAAGTTAACGGATAATAGAATTCAAACGATCGGTGGAAATTTATTTTATTTTTAGGTTAAGCGAGAAATGACTTAAATAAAATGGCTTAAGCACGTCAAAAGGGGGTACAAAAAGTGAATGAAACGAGTATAAAAATACATGAAACCAATTGTGGACCACCACGGGTACATAGAATGAATTGAAAAGCTTGGTTTGAGGTACTTACTCGTTGAAGACTGAAGAACGAATGAAGAACGTCGAAGAACGGTCGAAAACCTTCGCGAAATCACTCACGGAAACGTTACGGAAACGTTACGGAAGCGCCTCGGCTTGGATTTTCTTCACGGAAACAATTTTTCTAAGCAAATTCGAAAGAGAGAGAAGTGCCTAAGGGGCTGAACCCTTTTCTACTTCACTTCTCCCCCTATTTATAGAAAATTGGGGGAGAAGCTTGCCACCCAGCTCGCCCAGGCGAGTAGGGTTGCTTCCTCCAGAAGCAAAAGCCTTCTGGAGGAATCTTCTGGAGGGCCTGTCATACCCTAATTTCGTCCGGGGACCTTTGCTTGATGACATGCGACCTTTCTTTGGTCCTTGTGAGGTGCTTGGCATCCATCATTAGGCAATTTGTGAAATTCCAGGACATGCCGAAAAACCAAAAAAAATATTGATGCACAATCCGTAAGTTTTCGTGACACACCGGAAATCAAATGGAAGCATCGTTGTATAATTAAGTGAGGTTCCGTAACATTCCGTAAGTCAAAAGGGGGATGATTATGTAATCCGCAAGGTTCCGTAACATTACGGAAAGAAAACAAGTATCGTTACGAAATTCGTAAGTTTCCGTAACTTTACGAAAAAAGAATCACCAAAAAAAGCAGAGGGGGTGTACTTAGTAAAAATGGGGGTGCAAATAGCACCCAGGCCCACTTGGGCCCTCCAGAATATTTCTCCAGAAGGCTGTTGCTTCTGGAGGAAGCAACCTGGCTCGCCTGGGCGAGCTGAGCTCGCCTGGGCGAGCTGGGCGGCAACCACCTCCCCTATTTTGCTATAAATAGGGGAGGAAGTGAAGAAGAAAGGGGTTCAGCCCCTTAGGCACTTTTCTCTCTTTCGAATTTGCTTGGAAAAATTGTTTCCGTGAAGAAAATCTAAGCCAAGGCGCTTCCGAATCGTTTCCGTAACATTTTCCGTGAAGAATTTCGCAAAGGTTTCAACCGTTCTTCGACGTTCTTCATTCGTTCTTCATCGTTCTTCGATCTTCAACGGGTAAGTACCTCGAACCAAGCTTTTCGATTCATTCTATGTACCCGTAGTGGTCCACATTGTGTTTCGTGCATTTTTAATTCTCGTTTTGTTTACTTTTTTATACCCCCTCTTGACGTGCTTAAGCCATTTTACTTAAGTCATTTCTCGCTTAACTTAAAATAACATAATTTTCACCGAACGGTTTGAATTGTATTATCCGTTAA